>NW_020962984.1:8144-9145 GCF_003031625.1 Empidonax traillii | reverse complement strand
CTCCCAGCACACAAATTACCACTAAGGAAACAAGCAACAAGCAAACACTTCCTAGATGAATTAAAGTCCCTCCCATAGTACAGGGTTGTAATAGCTGAGCTTCTACACTGCTGCACAGGCCAGGGAGAGCAGGAAGAACTCCACAGTGTTCATGTGCAGTCCAAAATGTGGGTACAGGGTTGGACCAAAGGTTTTCCTCAGGGGGGATGATGCTGAAATGCACTGTGTGCTGGCACGTCAGCATTGCAGACTCCAGCAGGTCTGACAGACAGAGCATGCAAGGAACAACCTACATCTGGCTACGACACAAAGCAATGGGAAGGGACATTGATTCCTTAGGACAAGCAATTAGTGGCTAAAGGAAACCCCAAACCAGGCCCCTTTGAGTGAAATGGAAAAGCAAAGGGATTTTGGCAATAGCAGCAGAACTCTGGGAATTAGGAGTGCTTTGTAACAGCAGCTGACAAGGACTAATTGCTGCCCCTGGACTTGGGGGAGGATGAGAAAAAGGAGAGTTTGGGTAACATGGGAGCCCTGCAAGCACATGAACACTCATCCCATGCTTTATCATCACCTTGCAACAAGCACAGAGGGCTGTTTTGTCAAAAAAGAAAAAAAAAAAAAAAATGGCAAGAAAAGCGTAGTGACTCCTGCCGAGACACTGCCACTCTGGGGGATCAGTCACCGCCTGCTTGGTGGTCACTGCCAGCTCCGAGAAATCACTCCTTGCAACTGCTACCTGTGTGAGCAACAGAAAGAATGTCAGAGCAGAGCCCCCAGCCCACCTCGGTGCTTTGCTTTCACCCTCCTGCCATCAGCTCTGATAACTGGATGCCTTGTGCAACACTCGGGCTCCAAGAGCTCATTGCAGCCCCCAGCCAGCACACAGTGCCCTGGGGGAGTAGCAGAGACACGAAAGAAGGGACAGCAAAAGAAACACCTGCAGGCAAAGCACCTGGACAGGCCAATCTTCCCCGGGAGGGTGGGCAGGCCCTGGCACA
>NW_020962984.1:0-1005 GCF_003031625.1 Empidonax traillii | reverse complement strand
GCTGCTCCTCCAGCTCCTGCTCTCACCGTGTTCTCCTCCTTTCCCTTCCCAACCCCACTGGCACCCCCCATGGCACATGGGGTTTACAGACATCCCTGTAACTCCCAGTGGGTTTGTCCCTGTGTTCAGGAATCTGCCCTGAGCCAACCCCTGGGGTCGTCTGCTGGACCTTCATTTGTTTGGTGTCAGAACCCCCGCGCTGAAATGGTCTGTCTGAGTCCCCAGAAGGAATAAGAGTGAAGATTCCTACCAGACAAAAGGTGCCAGCACAGGAAACACTCTGTGTGCATGGAGTGCCAAGAGTGGCTGACAAATTGCACAGGAGAGATGGAGGGTGAGGGCTTTATTTCCTGGGTGGAACTTCACTTGTTTGGCGTCAGAACCCTTGTGCTGAAATGGTCAGTGTGACGGTCAAAAAGAATAAAAGTGAAGATTCCTTCAAGACAAAAGGTGCCAGCACAGCAACCTCCATGTGTGCATGGAGTGCCAAGAGTGGCTCACCAATTGCACAGGAGAGATGGAAGGTAAGGGCTTTTTTTCCTGGGTGGAACTTTATTTGTTTGGTGCCAGAACCCCCACGCTGAAATTCAGTCTGAGTCCCCAAATGGCATAAGAGTGAAGATTCCTCCCAGAGAAAAGGTGAAAGCACAGGAAGCTCCATGTGTGCATGGAGTGCCAAGAGTGGCTCACTGTGATGGTTTTGGTCTAGGCCTTCCTGGTGACCAGCTTGCAAACAAGGAAGTGGCCTTGTTCCCAGTATTCCATATGATTTTCAAGTAAACCAGAGTATAAATAAGTTGGAGATCAGAGACCTCGCTCTCTTCTCTTCTGGTGAGGTTCAGGGCAGTGGGTCCTTGCGCTGGTCTCGCTTATCTAAGGCTGAGCCTGCAGTGTCCTCTGGCCTACCACGTGGAAGTTTGGAGAGTGCTGGCCGTGTCTGCCAATCCTGCTTTTCTATGGGAAGAGGTGAGATTTGTTTGCTAGTTATTGGTGTAGTTCTTGAGT
>NW_020962983.1:8023-9092 GCF_003031625.1 Empidonax traillii | reverse complement strand
AATAACAGCCCTTTATTAAAGGATATATGTGTGTTGGCAGAACAACGAAAGAGCACAAAAACAACCAAATAATCCTGTACCAAAAATCCCCCCCAAAAAAGGAAAGAGTCTGGTATTCCTGGCTTTTTGGCGCAATTCCAATCCCGGTCAGCAGGGGCCGCTGTTGGATCACCGGAGGAGCAGAGCCTGCAGCTGCTCCGTGACAAGGGCGATTGTCGCCCCACGCCCCGAGAAGGGGAAGACAAAGGGGATGTTTCTGCCTCATCCAAGGACAAGGGTCAGGTGATATGTCCCCCTGGAGCAGCTCTCTGTCCTCCAGCAGAGGAGGAGCTGGGGAGGTGTTGCCCTGCCAAGCCAAGCCAAGCACAGGCAATTCCCCACCAGAACTGGTGCAGACAACCCCAGGGGTTGGCACAAGGCAGATTCTTGACGACAGGGACAAACCCACTGGGAGTTACAGGGATGTCTGTAAACCCCATTTTCCATGGGGGGTGCCAGTGGGGTTGGGAAGGGAAAGGAGGAGAACACGGTGAGAGCAGGAGCTGGAGGAGCAGCCTCAATGCTCCCAGCTCCCAGCCCTTGCCCAGTCCAGCAAAGCCCAAGCAAGCCCAGCCTGGACCTGCCAGCCCCATTTTCCCAGCTCAGGACCTCTGTCAGAGAGAACAGGCCGGGCTGGGCGATTCTCCCTGGGCACTGGCTGTGCTGGAGCGCTGCCTGGGCTGGTTGAGGGAGGACCTCACCGGGACAGAGGTTGTGCTGCTGTTCAGCTCTTGCACGTGAGGCTTTAGAGAGAAAAGGAAAGCTCTTTCTTTCCCCTGCTGGCTGCAAGCCCTGCACAAGCCCCCGGCCCTGGGATACAGGAGAGCTGCAGGGAGCTGGACCTCTGCCTTCAGTTCTGCTGAAGGGGGCACCGGTGACATCCCAGGGGTCTGGTGACACCACAGGGGACATCAGTGACATCACAAAGGACCAATGACATCATTGGGGATGGCAGTGACATCACAGGGGAAGCAGTGACATCAAAGGGACAGCAATGAGGTCACAGGGACAGCAGTGACATCATTGGGGA
>NW_020962983.1:0-1052 GCF_003031625.1 Empidonax traillii | reverse complement strand
AGCAATGCTTGCATGCCACCTCGAAACAAAAGAGCAAAAACACGCTCACACAATGACCACTGACAAGAAGGGCAGAGCTAACCTTGGATCATGGCTGGAAGGAAAACGCTCACCTTGCTCGTCTGCCCTCTGGTGCCAATAGCCCCAACAACCGCCTGCATCCCACCTCGAAAGAAAGAGCAAAAACACACTCACAAAATGACCACTGAGAAGAAGGGCCAGAGATAACTTTGGATACAGGCTGCCTGGAAAATGCTGACCTTGCTCATCTGCACTCCGGTGCCGATAGCCCAAACCAATGCTTGCATCCCACCTTGAAAGAAAGAACAAAAACACGCTCACACAATGACCTCTGACAAGAAGTGCCTGGAAGAACTGCAAAGACACACCCACAAGAATCGTACATGGGGGATATGCTATGCTCTGCCCTGCACACCCTAGTGCTGCCCGTAGAACTCAGCCTCTCTGCTTCCCGCTCGTAAGAAACTTCCTCTTAAACATCCTGTTCCCTATGCTCATTTCAAAAGCCCTCCCGGCAATTCCCAAGTCTGAACCCAGCTCTCATCCTCTCTCTGCCTCAGAGCCCTTCAGTTATCTTGCAGAGAGACGAGCCTGTCAATCCACCTTAGGGCCTGCCCAGCTTTCCTCCTCCTTTGGGGCTCCCAGTCCTCTCCTGACACCCTGCTGGCTCCAGGCCTTGCCGTATCCTGGTTCACAATCTGCCGGCACCATCCCCCTGGCCTGACCCCCCTCCCTGCCCACTCTCCAGCCGCTCCTGCCTTTGATGGCAAGGCCCCATTCAAGAAAACCCCGGTTATCAGCAATGCCACCTTTGGGACGGCTGCAAGGCTCGAATCTGCCAAGCAAGAGCAGGAGCACAGAGAGCCTGAGGAGCCAGGAGATGCCCTGGCTGGGCATTGTGCTGCTGTGGGAAGAGCTGACCCCTCTGCACAGTCTCTGACTGTCCCTGCCAGCCAAGTTCTGCCCAGGCTCTGTGCACGGGGACGGAGTGCTGACAGTTTGCAGCCCCCACGCTGTTCCACAAAGGCTGT
>NW_020962982.1:7266-8346 GCF_003031625.1 Empidonax traillii | reverse complement strand
CGATGTCTTCAGGGAGAAGGAGTTCTATATGTATTACCTGCCCTTTCTGTCTGCTCTGCTGATCACCCAGTTTACATCCCCCACTGACGGGGGCTTTAGGACCTGCGGTGAGCGGGTCTGTCTTCTACCTTTACTCGTGGTAATCTCTCTCCGGCGGGGGGGCCTCTCTGCTGCCTTTAATCACTCCAATTTACCTCCGGTGCGGGATTTCCTTCCCTCCCCCTCCCCCTGCCGACCTTAATTACGGTGCTTTTCGGGAAATGTGACTGCTTTTGGCTGCGTCCCGCCGTGCCAGGGAGAAAATCAGCGCCAGCCGCTCTCCCGCACTTCCCTCACCCCCCTCTCTCCGAGCATCCCCGCTCCGCAGCTGCCAACGTGTCAGGGCTGAACTTCAACCAGGAGATCGAAAGAGGAGGAGGAAGGAGAGAGAGAAAAGAAGGGACAACAACAAAGGAAAAAAAAAAGGGGCGGGGGAAGGGCGCTTGTATGAATGAATCATCTGAAGAATGAACACACAGCACTGGAACCATTGAATCTGTTTGACAATTGAAGTGCCTGTAACTTTGTTATTTCTACGGTGTGTTTTGTGCTTTAAAACAACAACCACCAAGTCCTGGGTACATGTGCACCATTAGATGTGCTCACACACATGCCATGCTAGAGATTTAAAGGAAAATGTTGAGAATAATACTAAAATTGATGAAGGACAAAAAAATGTTCAAACCTCAGAGTGATGGATTGATTCTGTGCCTGCGTCAGGGAGCTGAGTCGTGCCTGAGACCCTGCCACGGCCCGTGCTTGTGTTCCTCGATGTGCTAAGGGAGAATATCGTGTAGTTCCAGTGTTGGGAGCTTCACTTTTGGAAAAGAAACAAGAGCTGTTCATGGCACAGAGTTGGCACCAGAAGCCCTTGTGGCCTCGGTTCACGTGCTGGCCACGCCTGAGCCGATGGGGCAGCTGGAAAATGCCGCTCCTGCCAGGGGGATGTCAGAGGTGATGGGTTGGGCGGGGGAGGAGGATGAGCTGCACACTGCTTTGATCCAGGGGACTCCCTGAAGGTGCAGCACGGCCTGCCTGCCC
>NW_020962982.1:0-1075 GCF_003031625.1 Empidonax traillii | reverse complement strand
TAACATTTATTCTGGCTACCTCATGCATATTCATTACCTCACATACACCTACATTTCCCAATTCTATGCTAGGAATTTAACATCTGTTTATTTTCACAGCTAGAGCTCGGTTGTTATCTCTACAACAGTGATAGTTTCCCTATAATTCATACATTCTTGGACAACAAGGCACCTTGAAGATCATTGACTTGACAGAATTCTATCATAATTCTTCTTAGGAAGGCGGAGATGGTTTATGGCTTATGACCCTGATGACCTTACAAATGGTCTACTTTATCTCTTTACGGGGGG
Organism: Empidonax traillii; assembly: GCF_003031625.1. Lineage (NCBI taxonomy): Eukaryota > Metazoa > Chordata > Aves > Passeriformes > Tyrannidae > Empidonax > Empidonax traillii. Next base: position 784 of record NW_020962982.1, on the reverse strand, counting down.
TGCAATTAAGTTTTACAAACTGTTTGTTTTATTCTTTTATGAGTCTCTAATAATCCATTTGTTTCTTTTACTGACAGGAATTATAGCTGTGTTTGTCACATCCTTAATAACAAACTTAGCAAACCTGTTAATAACAGTTTAGACAGTCTGAAGTAGAGAATGAGCAGAAACAGATGTGAGGGTCAGGCAAATATGCAGATTTGCTGTAGTCATGTCCAGGAATACTTGAAGTCAGTTAATAAATAGAGGTAACTGCAATAGGTCATTTTATGCTCAATTGTCTTTTTACCTCAAAGCTGAACGGTTGAAGGGTGATCTTTTGTTGTGCAATTTTCTCTGTTGTAGATAGTTTTATGGTTGAGTGTATGAGATTCTTTCTGGAGTGTTTGCAGTCCTGTTTCTCAGATGACATTGGTTAGAACAATCATAATCTGTTTTAACTGAGTTTCCTAGGTAATTGGGATTTACAAGCAGCTATTTTTGCATTTGCTGACATTTTACACACCTTTTTGGGATAACAGAATATTTGAATGCATTAATTAACAAGTTAGGGAGATGCTTAAAACTTTTTAAACACATTACTGGAACAAAATTATTATACCAACCTAATCTGTGTAAATGCATTTAAAACCTTTAACAACCCTAAACAAGTTGTATGGAAATTGGTGAAACATCAGGGAAAAACTTTTTAAGTTTCAGGTTTTTGGGGCAATGGAATCCAAGAAGAGAGGCTACCTCACCTTTTCAGGAAGACAAGGAGCGGAGCTGGCCATGGGAGGAGCGA
>NW_020962981.1:7714-8755 GCF_003031625.1 Empidonax traillii | reverse complement strand
TTTTTTCTTTTATGTCTGAGGTGCATTGTCCCATCATTAGTCCTAATAACTGCTGTTTTCTTCCTTCTAATGCTGGGTCTAGGGGTGTGTACTGTTTCATAGTTGCTCTAAGTCTATCCAGAAATTCTGAAGGGGTTTCATCTTTTCCTTGTCTGACGTCATATAACATTGCCCAACTAATGGTCTTAGGTATTGCATTTCGCAGACCTATTGCTATTGACTTCCTATATTGTACTAGTCGCCCATATTGAACTGGATTATTTGGATCCCACTCTGGGTTTTGATTGGGAAATATTATATTTACTTTTTCAGGTAATAATGCAGCATGCTCCTTTCCTGTTCTCAATACGAGTTCTTTCTTTGTTTCTGTTAATTTTGACAACATTACTTTTATGTCTTCCCAATCAATGTTTTGGTTCTTTGCTAATAGTTTAAATTTCCTAGTTACTCCCTCTGGATTCTTTCTAAAGTTTCTTGCTTCTTTTCTCCAGCTATTTAAATTACTTGTTGTAAATGGTACTTTTATTCGTGCTTGTTCCCCTGCAATCGGCATTATTCTTTAAAGGGGAGCTATCGTATAACTCCTTTCGTCCCTCTCTTTTGTTTCTTTCTGTGTTGCAGATCTAGTCTAATATGAATAACTGGTCCCCTCCCCGGGATTTTCTTCTTGGGTTTCGGTATCTGTTCTATCCTTTTTTTTTTTCTGTTTTCTTTCCCCGTTTTGTTCCTCATTCTCACTTTCCAAATCTTTTGTCAAGTCATCTTTTACTAACCCCCTGGCGTGGTTTACGCAGTCCAGCCGCCTCTCCTTCTGTATTTGGATGAGACACTGACGGACGCTCAACTTGCTTTGAGACACTACTTTCTTCGCCTTTCTTATCCTCTATCTGAATGACTATATTTAACTTCTGTGAGTTGTTTGCTTTTTCTCCCGGGTTTACTACATTGTTACTTTTTCACTGTGTTTTAACTCGGGGAAACTACTTTCCTTTCTGGTGCTCCCTGATCTTGGCAGGCTACTTTCATTTTCATAATTCCCAG
>NW_020962981.1:0-1089 GCF_003031625.1 Empidonax traillii | reverse complement strand
CCCTCGTCACCCACCGGCGCATCCACACCGGGGAGAGGCCCTACAAGTGTGGGGAGTGTGGGAAGAGCTTCAGCCAGAGCTCTACCTTGACCCAACACCAACAGGCCCACCAGTAAAGGAAGCCCTACGAATGCCCCGACTGCGGGAAGAGCTTCGGCCGCTGCTCCCACCCCAAATGACCCCCCTGATGGTGAGGCAACCCCTGGAGTCCAGGGACTGTCAGTCCATCCCTTTCTACCAGAAAGGGCCAGTCCCCTTTGCCAGGGGCAGGTTGTGCCAACAGAACCCTTCGTGGGGGGTGTGTGGAGATTCCTGCCTTGGCTGGGACCCCCCAAGGTCACTGCTGGAGGTTGAGAGCAGAGATCTCCCCACGAGTGTTGGTCTGGGGGAGTTCCATCCCTCTCTAATTCATAATTCTTGCTTTGGTGCCAGCTTGAGTAGAATTGCTTCAACAATTGCTTTAGTGTAGAGCACTGTCCTATCTTATGCTGTCCTACTGGTAGTTTTAGTGTTTCTATTGTGCAGTAAATAATTCTGATGAAGATCTTCTGTGTGATCATTTGTAACCCTAAATAATTCATTTCTATCAGTAGATGTGATTTGCCATCCTTAAAACCTGGGTGACAAAAGTGTTTCAGTCCCACCTCTGTAATTGCTCTAAACTGAAAGTGTTGGCATGTCCCAAGGATGAGATTGGATCCAGCAACCCAACCTCTACATTTTTCCCTTACTCTCCCACTCCTTCCACATCATCCCCCCATCCCCCAGCCCCCTCATGCTCAGTTTTGGGGGTCCCACCCTGCCCTTTCCCCGCTCTTCTGACCTCTCCCACCCATTCCCCATGAACCTCAGTCTCCCTCCACTTTTGGGGGGGTCCCTCCCCCCTCCCCCTCAGTTTGGGGTCCCACCACCCCTTTTATCCCCTCTGACCTTCCTTTTCCCACCGACCTCCCCCTTCCCACCCCCCGCTCACCCGAGAGCTCCTCGCCCGCAGCCGGGGGGGCTCCCAGCACCACCAGTGCCCAGAGAAGCCCCTCCAGAAAAGGGGGTGGGTGGGGTCCTGGGTGGGCTTTGAGTGTGGTTTGGGGT
>NW_020962980.1:7417-8510 GCF_003031625.1 Empidonax traillii | reverse complement strand
GTTGTTTCATTTTCATAGTTTTCTCCTATGTGCAGATCTTCAGGGCTGTGCTGAGGATCCCCTCTCAGCAGGGACAGCACAAAGCCTTTTCCACGTGCCTCCCTCACCTGGCCGTGGTCTCCCTCTTTGTTTGCACTGCCACATTTTCTGACCTTAAACCCCCCTTCATCTCCTCCCCATCCCTGGATCTGGCCCTGTCGGTTCTGTACTCGGTGGTGCCTCCAGCCCTGAACCCCCTCATCTACAGCCTGAGGAACCAGGAGCTCAGGGATGCCATAAGGAAAATGATGACTGGATGCTTTTCCAAAGAATCGAACTGCCTGTTTTCTGGTGTGTAGCATTAAGAATGGAGCTCACTAATGGCCCAATTTGCCCTCTCAGGTTTTTAGGGGAAGTCATTGGGTTGTTCTTGCAATAATTTTTTGTGCAATTGCATAATCTTTGGCACCTGCCTTCTAATTTAGTGTCTACCCATTGAATTTGACCCAGGGATGTATAAATAATGATTTGTGATCTCGGAGTGTTTAAAGGAAAAAAATGACCCTGCAGTGCCTTCTTTGTCCAAGACCCTTCTTCTCAGCTGTTCCTAAAGCACAGCACACTGCAGGACAGGGGGGATTTGCAAAGGGCAAGGGCACAAGAATCCCAGCCCAGCAGCACTGCCAGGGAGCAGCAGAGCTTGGGCTTTGCAGAGCTGCTCTTTGCACTTCCACACTGTCCTTGTGAGCCCCTTTCTGGCTGCAAGGCCTGAGTGCTCTCTGAGCACAGTCCTGGGGGTGGGAGCCCTTTGAGCACAGGCAGGGACAGGCACTGGGAACTTGTGAAGCAGAGCTGGGCTCCCTGACAGCATCTCCAGGATGCTGTGGGATCTTCTGAGGCCACTGCATGGACTGGGTCACTTCTGCTGTGCCCTTGCTGCAGGGCTGGAACTCTCCTGCAGTGACACCAGGACACTCCTGCTCTTTGCATTGCCAGCCTGATTTGGAAATCCAGTCTTGCCCTGCTGTTCCAGGGACATGCTGGGAGTGCTTCAGAGCTGCCATCCTGGGGCAGCTCCTGCCCAGCGTGGGCAGGCACAAGGTCTCTCCCCCTG
>NW_020962980.1:0-1019 GCF_003031625.1 Empidonax traillii | reverse complement strand
TCCAGGGGATCAGGCCCAGCCAGCGTGGGGTTGGGAAAGCAGGTCCTGCCTGACCAACCTGGTCTCCTTCTGTGACAAATGACCCCCTCAGCAGCTGAGGGAAAGGCTGGGGATGTGTCTGTGCTGACTTCAGGAAAGCCTTTGACCCCATCTGCCACAGCATCTCCTGCACAAACTGGCTGCTCATGGCCTAGATGAGGGAACAGTTTGTGGGGGGGAAAACTGGCTGATGGCCCAGGGAGTGGTGGGGGACGGAGCTAAATCCAGGTGGGGCTGGTCACTAGTGGGGTTCCCAAGGGCTCAGGGTTGGGGCTGCTCCTGTTTAACATCATTACTGATGATCTGGATGAGGGGATCGAGTGTCCCCTCAGGAAATTGGTGGATCCCATGAAGTTGGGTGTGAGTGTGGATCTGCTGCAGGGCAGGAAGGCTCTGCAGAGGGATTTGGACAGGCTGCATCAATCAGGCCAAGTTTCAGGGCCTGGACTTGGGTCACAACAAGCCCCTGGAACGCTCCATGCTGGGGGCAGAGGGGCTTGAGAGCTGCTGAGCAGGAAGGGACTTGGGGGTGCTGCTTGACAGTGACTGGATATGAGCCAGAGTGTGCCCAGGGGGGCAAGAAGGCCAAGGGCACCCTGGCCTTTCTGGAGAACAGGGTGGCCAGCAGGGCCAGGGCAGGGATTGTCCCTCTGTGCTGGGCACTGGGGAGGCCACACCTCGAGTGCTGTGTCCAGTTCTGGCCCCTGAGTGCAAAAAGGCCCTGGAGGGGCTGGAGCGTGTCCAGAGAAGGGAACGGAGCTGGGGAAGGGCCTGGAAAACATGTCTGATGAGGAGCAGCTGAGGGAACTGGGGTTCTTTAGTCTGCAGAAGAGGAGGCTCAGAGGGCACCTCATCACTCTCTCCCATGACCTTAAAGGAGGTTTTAGTCGGGAGGGGAGGTCAGTCTCCTCTGCCAAGCCTTTAGTGACAGGAAGAGAGGAAATCGCCTTGAGTTGTCTTGGGTGAGATTAGATATTAAA
>NW_020962979.1:7359-8394 GCF_003031625.1 Empidonax traillii | reverse complement strand
CCCAGGGACTCTGCAGCAGCTCCTTGGAGGCCCTGAGTGCAGGGAGCCAAAGGCTCTGGGCAGCAGCTCAGCTGCTGAGAAAAGCCTGGCTGGGGTTGGGGGAAGTTTCCTTCCTTTTCAGGCTTCCTCCAGCTTTGGGAAACGCTGCCTGGCAGATTGGCACCACCTAAGAAGGGCTCTGGCAGGTTCCTGGCAGCAATGCCGGCCTGGCCTGGGCTCCAGCCCAGATCTTTGGAGTAGGGAGACACCTGAGAGTTCAGAAGAGGAGGCTGCATCTTTGACAACATTTGGGAACAAGCAGGCATTGCTGCTCTGTGGATAATCTGCATGGGAATGGTTGCTTTGAGTTCAAGCATTCAATTCAAATGAAGGTGGGTATCTCTGTGATTTGTTTTGGTTTAAAAAAAGAAAATTTCATTTTTCTGTATGCTTATATTATGAAATTGGTAGATTAGAAAACAATCATGGTTACTTTTCTCTCATGCAAACTTTAATTGTATCTTGGACACTTTGAATGAGACCTCAATGAGACAGATCAAACTCACAGGAAAATGGCACAAATACTGTGGGAAAACATGAAAAGTATTTGGATGACATGTTTGTGGGAATTCAGATTTTTCTCTTGAAAAATGTCCCTGGGCTTGTTTTGTTGGCTGATTGGATATTGATGTTTCCTGAGCTGCTGTTCTCCTCAGAACACCTCAGAGTTTAGGCAGACTCCTCCCTGGGTGTTGGTGTCAGGTCAGTCAGCAGGAAGGGCATCGTGTCTGCAGGTTGGGCAAAGATGTGCGAGCGCTGGCACATCCCAGTCCCTGCTGCAGCATCCCAGGCACATCCCAGCAGGGGTCCCTTCTGCCAGGGCTCCTGCAGGGCTGGGAAGCCGGGCTGTGCCCCCCAGGCTGCCCCAAGCTGTCCTGCAGAGCAGGGTCCTGCAGCCCAGGGGCTGTGCCGGGGCAGCAAAGCCAGGGCAGTTGGGAACAAGAGAGAGGGACAGAGCAGCTCCCCTCACTCTGCACTGAGCCCCAGACAATCCTC
>NW_020962979.1:0-1113 GCF_003031625.1 Empidonax traillii | reverse complement strand
GTTGCTTCCAGTATGATCCCAGTTGTTCCCAGCATGGTTCCACTTGCTCCCAGTTCCTCCCAGTGGGATCCTAAGAGCTCCCAGTTGCCCCTACCATAGAACCAGTTGCTCCCAGTATGATCGTAGTGTGATCCCAGTTGCTCCCAGTATGATCCCAGTCACCCCCAGTATGATCCCAGGAGCTTCCAGACATGTCCACTACGAAGCCAGTTTGATCCCACTCATCCCCAGTATGGCTGCAGTCCCTCCCACACACTCCCAGTATTACTGCAGTCACTCCCAGTATGACCCCAGTAGGGGCTCAGCTGCTCCCAGTATGATCCCAGTTGCCCCAGTTCTGGTCCTGCTGGGTCCAGTCGAGCTCTGGGTGTATCCCAGTGTCCCCCCTGTCCCCACAGCCCCTTAAGGACTCTTAAAAGTAATAACACCCCACCCAGGACCCCACTGGGGAGTGGGGGGATGATGTGGAAGGGGTGGGAGAGGAGGGAAAAAGGAGGGGGTTGAGACCACAAAACTGGTCTGGGAGGGGCTGCAGATTGAGAGGACCATGAAAAAGTGGCAGGAACAGGGAGAAGGGTAGAAAAAGGGCGTGGTCTGGCAGGTCCAAAAGTCCCATGGGGGTCTTTGGGCACAGGGGGGTTGGGAAAGGGGGGTGGCCCCCCTGAGCTCCCAACTTAATGTGGGGTGCTGGGGCTGCTGGATCCAATCTCAGCCTTGGGTTATGCCAACAGGGTCAGTTTAGGGGAATTACAGAGGTGGGACTGAACCACTTTTGTCCCACAGGTTTTAAGGATGGCAAATCACATCTATTGATAGAAATGAATTATTTAGGGTTACAAATGATCAGAAAAAAGATCTTCATCACAATTATTTACTGCACAATAGAAACACTAAAACTACCAGTAGTACAGCATAAGATAGGACAGTGCTCTACACTAAAGCAATTGTTGAAGCAATTCTACTCAAGCTGGAACCAAAGCAAGAATTTTGAGTTAGAGATGGATGGAACTCCCCCAGACCAACGCTCGTGGGGAGATCTCTGCTCTCAGCCCCCAGCAGTGACCTTGGGGGGTCCCAGCCAAGGCAGGAATCTCCACACACCCCCCAAGAAGG
>NW_020962978.1:7419-8530 GCF_003031625.1 Empidonax traillii | reverse complement strand
CGTGCCCATCTGTAGGTGGCATCTCGGCCCTGATGGCCTGAAGCATCATGGGCCCATCGAGCTAGGAACAACTCTCCCTTTTGCTGCCAGTCTAGGTCTACTTGTGACACCTCGACTTGTGCAGCACGGTCTGCCTGTCTGTTATGAGCATGTTCTTCATTAGCTCGATCCTTGGGCACATGGGCATCTACATGGCGGATTCTCACATTCAGTTTCTTTGCTCTGGCAGCGATGTCTTGCCACAAATCGGCAGCCCAGATGGGTTTTCCTCTACGTCTCCAATTCATTTTCTTCCACCTGTCTAGCCATCCCTAAAGGGCATTGGCTATCATCCACGAATCGGTGTATAGGTAGAGCTTTGGCCATCCTTCTCTCTCTGCAATGTCCAGGGCCAATTGGACAGCTTTGAGTTCTGCAAACTGACTTGATTCACCTTTACCTTCAGTGGCTTCTGCCACCCTTCGGGTGGGACTCCACACAGTTGCTTTCCACTTCCGGCTCCTTCCTACAATGCGGCAAGAACCGTTAGTGAAAAGGGCATAGCGTGTCTCTTCATCTGGCAGCTGATTATATGGCGGAGCTTCTTTAGCTCGACTCACTGGCTCTTCTTCTTCTTCATCTGCTAGGCTGAAGTTCCTACCTTCAGGCCAATTGGTTATAATTTCCAAAATTCCAGGGCGATTCGAGTTTCCTATTCGGACACGTTGCGTGATCAAGGCCATCCACTTGCTTCACGTGGCATCGGTAGCATGATGCGTAGAGGGCACCTTATCCTTGAACATCCAGCTCAGCACTGGTAATCGGGGTGCCAGGAAGAGCTGTGTTTCGGTACCAATCACTTTTGAGGCTGCTCGTATGCCTTCATATGCCGCTAAGATTTCTTTTTCCATAGGGGTGTAATTGGCCTCAGAACCTCTGTAGTTTCGGCTCCAGAAACCAAGTGGTCGCCCTCGCGTCTCACCAGGCACTTTTTGCCAGAGGCTCCAGGAGGGACCTTTATCTCCAGCTGTAGAGTAAAGTACATTCTTTACATCTGGTCCCGTCCTGACTGGCCCAAGAGCCACAGCATGTGCAATCTCTTGCTTGATTTGCCTGAAAGCCTGTTGTTGTT
>NW_020962978.1:0-1117 GCF_003031625.1 Empidonax traillii | reverse complement strand
AGATAAGCGAGACCAACGCAGGGACCCACTGTTCCCAGACCTCGCCGGAAGAGAAGAGAGCGAGGTCTCTAATCTCTGACTTATTTATACTCTGGTTTACGTAAAAATTGTGTGGAATACTGGGTACTTGGCTCCTTCCTTGGTTACAAACTGGTCACCAAGGAAGGCCTAGACTAAAACCATCACAACTGCCCAGAAAACTAGCACTGTGGTCAGCCTGCTACTAGTACTTTGTTTCTTGATTAGGGGAGATGGAAGTTCTGTCTGATTCCTTCCCAGACCTAAGCTTTGACACAGCATGGTGTCAGTGAAGTAACTGCAAGCTATAGGATCCTACTGAACATAATTCTTTCCACTATCTATGAAAGTCTTTAAGTACATAAAAACAGCTCACATTCTCCCCGTTTTTCTTGCATACTCTTACACTGCATCATAATTGGTGAGACCTTGTGTTTTCTAAATAACACCTTTGAACGCTGCTATTTTCTTGTTCTTCTGCAAGCCTTGAGAGCATAATAAGAACTGGTCATGTCTATACCTCTATTCCAAAAGCAAAGCCCAACTCCAGCTGTACATTCCATTTCAAAAAAGTTTGATATTGCAGGCTTATCCACAAATAACACATAAGCCAAGGAGCCCTATCTGCCTGCTTCTGCAAATTTCATGAACAGTTATTTCCTAACTGTAGTCCTAACTTTAACTGAAGGCTGCTGAAGCACTGCATCCCTGGAAGTAATCATGGCTTGGGGGAACTTTCTGGCGTGCAGTCACAGCATGCTCTTGGAAACCTACATATAGGAATCAGGCTGAAACTCTTTGATACTTTTATTTTGGAAAAAGAACTATAAATCCAATCTGAACCTTGGAGTTCACTTAGTGCTGCAATAGCCTCCCTGCAAGTTCAGCCAGAGCCACCGTATGTGTGCCACAACAGCCTCATTATATCTGCAAGCCTTCTGGTATTGCAGTAAAAACTGTTTATTACAACCTCCTAATGCTAGTCTAAACTGTGGTCTGCTAAAGCCCAGAGGTCTCAAAGTGGGGGTAGTTCTTAGGATGTTACTGAGGGCTACTACCCATTGGGATGTGCCTGTGAATACAACTTAGTGTTAAGTAA
>NW_020962977.1:8510-9630 GCF_003031625.1 Empidonax traillii | reverse complement strand
CTTTTGCTAGGTTTTGATCCCAGTTCTTGAAAGTTCCCTCATCTAGTGCTTTCAAAGTAGTTTTAAACAGTCCATTACACCTCTCAACCTTCCCAGCAGCTGGTGCATGATATGGAATGTGATATACCCATTCGATACCATGTTGCCTTGCCCAAGTGGTGACTAAATCATTTTTGAAATGAGTCCCATTGTCCGACTCCGTGCGCTCTGGAGTCCCATGACACCACAGAATTTGCTTAAGACCCAGAATGGTGTTCCAGGCCACTGCATGGGGCACTGAAAAAGTCTCCAGCCATCCAGTGGTCGCTTCCACCATGGTAAGCACAGAGCATTTACCTTGGCAGGTTTGTGGCAATGTGATGTAATCAACCTGCCATGCCTCTATGTATTTATATTTGTCCAAGCGTCCACCATACCATAGGGGCTTCAGTCTTTTGGCCTGTTTAATAGTGGCACAGATTTCACAGTCATGGATAACCTGGGAAATAGTGTCCATGGTTAAATCCACCCCTCAGTCTCATGACCATCGGTAGCTGACATCTCAGCCCTGTTGGCCTGAAGCATCATGGGCCCATCGAGCCAGGAACAATTCTCCCTTCTGCTGCCAGTCTAGGTCTACTTGTGACACCTCAACCTGTGCAGCTTGGTCTGCCTGTCTGTTATGAGCTTGTTCCTCATTAGCTCGATCCTTGGGCACGTGGGCATCCACATGGCAGCCTCTCCCATCCAGTTTCTTCACTCTGGCAGTGATGTCCTGCCACAGATCAGCAGCTCAGCTGGGTTTTCCTCTACGGCTCCAATTCATTTTCTTCCACCATTCAAGCCATCCCCATAGGGCATTGTCTGTCATCCACGAGTTGGTCTAGAGGTAGAGCCTTGGCCATCCTTCTCTTTCTGCAATGTCCAGGCTCAATGGACGGCTTTGAGTTCAGCAAACTGATTCAATTCACCTTTACCTTCGGCAGCTTCTGCCACTTGTCAGGTGGGACTCCAAACAGCTGCTTTCCACTTCTGGTTCCTTCCTACAATGGGGCAAGAACCGTCAGTGAAAAGGGCATCTCTTCCTCTGGCAGCTGATTATATGGTGGAGCTTCTTCAGCTCGACTCACTGGCTCTTCTT
>NW_020962977.1:0-1018 GCF_003031625.1 Empidonax traillii | reverse complement strand
CCCCGCCCGGCCCCGCCGCGGCGGTTCGTGCCCGGCCGCAGCCCCGGCTCCTCTGGCCGTGTCTGCCAGGGCACAGGAATACACGGCCGCGTCCTGCAAACGGGGCCGGGAGAGACACAGGGAGCTCCAGCGACGGTCTGGTGACACCGACAGCTGTGCCGCCTTGTCGGGCAGCTCTTTGGAGCCTTTGTGAACGTTCCCGAGGAGTTCGGGGCCTCGGCCCGGGAGCTGACGGTACCACCAGATGTATTCATTTGACCTGATATCGGGGTGTGAGCAGTTGATGGTGATTTGGGTGCCCTCGGTGGTCTCTACCAACGGCTCCTGCTGCACCCGGGCTCTGCCCGCAGCCACTGCCAGAAAGAAGAAGAAGAATTACTTTTCTACAGCGGAAAATGCCGTGCAGGGGCAGGGGATAGAGAGCTGATGGGGATTTGTGCTGAGAATAAAATTTGGCCCGACTGTTTCTCTGAGAGGTTCTGGTTGTGGAGAAGAATATGAGGCATGTTTTGAAGAAAAGTCTGAGTTAAAAAGAGGAGAAGCGAAGGAGGAAAACAGATTGGTTGGGAGGGATGGATGGATGGATGGATGGATGGATGGATGGATGGATGGATGGATGGATGGACGAATGGATTAAGAAGAATAGTAACAAAGACGGGAGAGCTGGGACGAAATGACTTCCTGCAGGGAAAATGTATAACGGCAAAGACGGGGATAGAGCGTCAGTAAGAACCAAGGAGATGAAGGAGTGTGGAGACTAGTCCTGTGCACAGCCCCCGGCCCAGCCCAGCCCCGGCCCCGCTGGTCCCCGCCGGCAGTCCCGCGCACCGAGCAGCACCGCGGCCAGCGCCGCCAGCCCCGCGCCCCGCCAGCGCCGCATCCCCCGCTCCGCCGCCCGCGCCTCGCTGCCCCCGCCAGCCCCGGCTCTCTGCTCCGCACGGGCCGCCTCCTCTCCGCCTCCTCCCCTCCCAGCCCCTCCCAGTCCCTCCCCTCCTCTCTCCCCCGACAGCTCCGCCCC
>NW_020962976.1:7838-8958 GCF_003031625.1 Empidonax traillii | reverse complement strand
AGGAAAGCCTTTGAGCCCGTCTGCCACAGCATCTCCTGCACAAACTGGCTGCTCATGGCCTGGACGAGGGAACTGTTTGCTGGGGGAAAAACTGGCTGATGGCCCAGGGAGTGATGAGGGATGGAACTAAATCCAGGTGGGGCCGGTTACTAGTGGGGTTCCCAAGGGCTCATGGTTGGGGCTGCTCCTGTTTAACATCATTCTTGGTGATCTGGATGAGGGGATCGAGTGCCCCCTCAGGAAACTAACAGATATCATGAAGTTGGGTGTGAGTGTGGATCTGCTGCAGGGCAGGAAGGCTCTGCAGAGGGATCTGGACAGGCTGGATCAATCAGGCCAAGTGTCAAGCCCTGCACTTGGGTCGCAAAAACCCCCTGGAACTCTCCAGGCTGGGGGCAGAGGGGCTTGAGACCTGCTCAGCAGGAAGGGACTTGGGGGTGCTGCTTGACAAGGACTGGATTTGAGCCAGAGGGTGCCCACAACCATCCCAGCCAAGATTTCAGTTAAGTGGGGCTTGGTCTCTTCTACCAAGCTTGTAGTGAAAGGAAGAAGAAATGGCCTTAAGATGCCTTGGGTGAGGTTCAGATTAGATATTACAAACACCTTTTTCCAATGAAGGAGTGTTCAGGTGTCGGAACAAGTAGCCCAGGGAGGTGGTGCAGTCTCTGGAAGTATTCAGATGGCATCTGCATATGGCACTTTGGGATGTGGTTTAGGGGTGGTTATGTTGGTTCTGATTGACAGTTGGACCAAAGATCTTTAAGAACTCTTCAAACCTTGATGATTTCGTGATTCTATGACCTGTCATCACAGTTTCCACATTTGTGCTCTAACAAGATCTTTTCTCAGTTGGATCCCTCAGTGGGACTCATTAACACTACAAGAAACTTTACAGTTTGAATCTCACTTGGGTTTCTCAAGAGGTTCCTAGAACTCTCCTCAGGGTCTGATGTTCAGGGACTCATCCCCAAAGCCCCCAAGGCTGATGAAATGCCTGGGGCTGTTGCTGTGCTGCTGAGCTGGGCTGGGCTCCTGGCACACAGAGAGCTCCTGGCAACCAAGAAGAGCTTCAAAGACACAGCTCTGCTGCTGAGCAGCTCCTCTGCACAGCCCAGCAGGG
>NW_020962976.1:0-1032 GCF_003031625.1 Empidonax traillii | reverse complement strand
CGACCGCTACGTTGCCATCTGCAAACCCCTGCACTACGGGACCCTCCTGGGCAGCAGAGCTTGTGCCCACATGGCAGCAGCTGCCTGGGCCTCTGGGTTTCTCAATGCTCTGCTGCACACAGCCAATACATTTTCCCTGCCCTTGTGCCAGGGCAATGCCCTGGGCCAGTTCTTCTGTGAAATCCCTCAGATCCTCAAGCTCTCCTGCTCACACTCAGGATACCTCAGGGAACTTGGGCTCATTCTGTTTAGTGTCTGTTTAGTGTTTGGTTGTTTCATTTTCATAGTTTTCTCCTATGTGCAGATCTTCAGGGCTGTGCTCAGGATCCCCTCTGAGCAGGGAAGGCACAAAGCCTTTTCCATGTGCCTTCCTCACCTGGCTGTGGTCTCCCTGTTCCTCAGCACTGCCACCTTTTCCAACCTGAAACCCCCCTCCATCTCCTCCCCATCCCTGGATCTGGCCCTGTCAGTTCTGTACTCGGTGGTGCCTCCATCCCTGAACCCCCTCATCTACAGCCTGAGGAACCAGGAGCTCAAGGATGCCATAAGGAAAATGATGACTGGATGCTTTTCAGGAGGAATAAAGTGCCTGTCTTCTGGTTTGTAGCATTCAGAAGGGGACTCAGTAATGGCTCATTGTTCCTTCTCAGGTTTTTCATGGAGATCACTGGGTACTTCTTGTAATAATTTTCTGTGCAATTAAATATTTATATGCCTCTTTCTTCTAATTTACTGTGTACCCATTGAATTTGACCCAGAGATATAAAAATGATGAATTGTGTTCCTGAATATTTAAACAAAATAAAGGACCTTGCAGTGCTTTCTTTGTCCAAGACCCTTCTTAGCTGTTCCTAAAGGACAGCACACTGCAGGACAGGGGGGATTTGCAAAGGGCAAGGGCACAAGAATCCCAGCACAGCAGCACTGCCAGGGAGCAGCAGAGCTTGGGCTTTGCAGAGCTGCTCTTTCCACTTCCACACTGTCCTTGTGAGCCCCTTTCTGGCTGCAAGGCCTGAGTGCTCTCTGAGCACA
>NW_020962975.1:7384-8524 GCF_003031625.1 Empidonax traillii | reverse complement strand
GGTAGAAGGATAAGGTAGAACTGCCACATGTGGCACGGTGGTCTCAGCTCTCTCCAGGCCGGCACAGTTCCAGTCTCCGGTGGCAGGCAGGCAGCACGCGGTGGGGAGAAAAGTTGAGGGGAGGTGGGCAGAGATTCTCGGCTACAGTCACCAGTTCTTCTCCCTTTCCTCTCCCTGATTTTCCCAAATTTGTCCTCAACCTTTATAGTGTTCAAAGGAGGTTGAACGTGGTTTCTTGGCACGTAGCCAGTTCAGATGTTGGAGGAGATATGATAACCATAAACAATAACAGGATCTTTTGGCAGGAAAAGTGCCGTGGGAAGTGCTGGTGGGAACTTGTGGCAGAGAGCTGACAGAGAATGTTTGATAGGAAGGTTTTGCCAGGCAGAAACAGTTTTTGGCATTTCTGTATTATCTGTGTGTTACAGATGGTTTCCATGGTAAGCGACAACACAGGGAATGCATAATGGTTACCATGGTAACCAGCTCTAGTGATGGGAATGTATGATGGTTGCCATTGTAACTGTCCATAGCAAATGGAATGCATGATGGTTGCCATGGTAACTGACTGTAGCACTGGAATAGGGTTATGGTTTCCATGGTAAGGGACACATCAATAGAATGCATAATGGTTGCCTTATTAACTGACTCTAGCAATGTAAATGCACAATGGTTACCATGGCAACCCACATCCAAATGTGAATGCGTAAAGGTTGCCATGGTAACTGGAGTATTAGTGAGAATGCATAATGGTTGCCATAGTAACCAAGATATCAATGGGACTGCGTAATGGTTGCCGTGGTAACCGACCATTACAATGAGACTTCATCATGGTTGCCATGGTAACCACTTGTAACAATGAGAATGCACAATGATTGCCATGATGTAAGGGTGGTACTTTTGATTTAGATGATCGTTGGAACACAGAGGGGTGGGAAAGTGATTCTATTTGCAGTTGAAACCAGCCAGAGTGTTGTACAATGGGACTTTATTGCACAAGTTCACTGTAAGGCCCATTGTGCCTTTAGCAAAGTCAACTGGATGTCCCCCATTATCAGAGCTGAGTTCCTCCTTGGCTTGGCTCCACTCTGCAAGAGAGATACAAATCCCCTTGGAACACAATGGGACAGGTCGTCCCTA
>NW_020962975.1:0-1015 GCF_003031625.1 Empidonax traillii | reverse complement strand
GGTTAGGGTTTAGGTAACGTTTGGGTTAGAGTAAGGGATATGTTTACGGTTAGGGGCTAGGTTTTAGTGTTAGGTTTGGGTTTAGAGGTTTTTTAAATTTAGGTCTAGGGTTCAGTATGGACAAAGACACCTCCCAGTCCAAAGGTGCTCACACACAAAGCTCTTGCTTTTGTGCAGTGCCCAGAGTGGTGCAGCAACTGCACTGGAGAGACAGAGGCTCAGGGCTTTCTTTCCTGGGTGGAACTGCAGTGCACACCCCCTCACTGCAGCCCCAAAAGGGTTCCATGGTTGCCTTTGTGATGTCATGGCCTTCCCTCTCCATTCCAGAATGGCCCCTGGAAACCAAAGAACCAATGCACCACACCCCCACATTGCAGCCTTTCCTTTTTGCCATTGGCCTGGTTGTGATTTTACGGTCAATCATCTCTATTCCAGAATGGTCCCTGGACACCAAAGAACTGATGCCTCACACCCCGAGAATGCAGCCCCACATGTCTGCCATGGGACTCTTTGTGATGTCATGGCCTTCCCTCTCCATTCCAGAATGGCCCCTGGAAACCTGTGATAGTTTGGACCTGGCTCCCTGCCAAATACCCCAACTCACAGTAACAACCCCTTCCCCATCCTTTCTTCTCTTAGGGAAAAGAAAAAAAAATGAAGAACTCAAAATTAAGCTAATTATATAAAAATATATATATTTACATATGTTACAACTATATACAATTAAGATGCTTTGTACAGAGCACAGGGAATCCAAACACACCCTTTCCCAATCAAGGGAAAGGGGAAAAAAGGATAAAAAGGGGACAAAAGGGAACACCAAACAGATATACACAAACAAATTCAAGAATTATCCTAATAACTAGCAACACAAATCTTACCACGTCCCTTAGAAAAGCAGGATGGGCAGACAAGGCCAGCACTCTCCAATCTCCACATGGTAGGCCAGGGGTCACTGAAGGCCTCAGGCTCCAGATAAGCGAGACCAACACAAGGACCCCCTGCCCTGAACCTC
>NW_020962974.1:7485-8653 GCF_003031625.1 Empidonax traillii | reverse complement strand
TGTAAGGCAATCCATCTACGTCCTGAGGACCTCGCTGCCACCGTCCAAGCGTGCTTGGCCCCGGCAGATGAACCTCAGGATTAAAGGGTGGGCTCAGTTCCGCGCACACTGTGTCTCACCTAAAAAATCCAATGCGCAGGCTGGAAGGTGGAAAGACCTTCCCCGGTTCTTCGTTCGCGAAGAGACTGGCCATTATTACTTTGTTACCAAGAGATATCCTGGGTTGACTATTTGAATCCAGAAATAGCTAAAGTGACTTCTTGTCACCAAAGAGAATTCCAGTGCAGACCAAGCTCCTCCACAAGCTGCACTGGAAATTTTGTATTGGAAACCAAGCTTTGCTCTGCAAATATACTTGCACCTTATGAACCTCACTTGCCAGTACATTTCCCTCTACTTCCTCCCATGCCCACAGTGATGTTATGCACGAATTAAACATCAAAATTCTTCCTTATTCAGGAGTTTTGGTTTGTTTGTTAAAAAACAAGAAATAACAATGGAAATGTGTCAGTGGGGACAATCACTTCACATATTTAATGAAAAAGTGCTCTTTCATCTGAAAGTGTAGTTTGAACTTTTCATATAAGATTTCCACAAAAAAAAAAAAAGGAAAGATTTCTTGTGGAGGACCTGGCAATATTTTTCACATCTTTTTTTTACAAGAAAATACTTTTTCCTTTTTTTCTGTACAGAAATACCAGTATTCTACTCTATGTCATCTATAAAGATCACAAGATTGGAGTATTATTCCCAAGATGTCTCACTGAGGTGCAGGCTTTAGTACAGATTTTCTCAGAGAGTAATGAAATCCCCAAAAGTAACAAATACTATTGCTCAAAGATGAAAAAAGTTGTGCAGTGACTGAGATGCTGCTTAATTAAATCAAGTTACTTGCCCTGAAGTTTGAAAGAAATTGCTTTCTTGGTGGTAAGTGGTCACATCATGAAAACCTGCTTTCACTTTAGTACCTCTAGACCACAGAGTTTTTTGACAAACATCAGCTGTTCTGGAAAGGAAAAAATTTCTGCAGCGATACACACCCTTTTTTTCTGCTGTATGATCCTCATATACCAGTAAAGCACTATACGCACACAATGAGCGCAATGAAAGTTAGAGCGATTCTTATTTCCAATGGTTTGTTCCCAGCTTTCATTATTCAACAACTAAT
>NW_020962974.1:0-1097 GCF_003031625.1 Empidonax traillii | reverse complement strand
ACTACCATTCGTATTTCTTTTTTTTTTTTTCTTTAACTTCGTAATGCTCTCAATCCCAAAGGTGTCTTAAAAGTTACAAAATAGTGTTTTTCTAGTTTTGGGGGTTTTTTTTAAGATGAAGAGGCGTTTTTTTCCTACTTACCTCAAACTCAGAGAATGCTGCTCCTTACTGTGACTCAAAACACCTCTAAGCTACCTGCTCTTATGGCAGATTAGATTTTAAACAATCTGTTACGCTTGTACGTGACAATCCAAGAGTCTAAATATGTATATTTTGATATATGACTAAGCGGCAATACTGCAAAATAATCCAAAAAGCAGCACAACAGTTTTGTCTCAAATTGTGCTAAACCGAATTCACCAAGGATCAAGTCTATTTTGAGCAGTACTGTGGAAGATTTTAGGCTTAAAAATTCCACTCCGTACTCCCACTTGGTTGGTAAAATATGAGGCTGAAGATCACCTGTTTCTATTCAGACCTTAATTTTATTAAAAACAAGTTATAGCTTTTCTTTGGTCTACATGCATAATTTCATTAATCTTCTGAATTTTTCTATTATTGACTTTTTATTAACTGATGTTTATGATTTTACAGATTATGTGAAATCATTACAATAGAACTAATTCTAAATTAAAGCTTGACTTGCAATTCTTTTTTTTAATTAAAAAAATAACTTTCCCCTTTTAATGTGGTGTAGGTAATAATTATTTTTTTAAAAAAGTCTACAAGTAAAACATAAGTCCACTAGTGAAATTGCAGATGATCTTGTAATTTAAGTATATCTTTGAAATTACTTATTTTACAACAGATGAACTATTTCTGGAAAGGTGAAATTAGCTAAAGCATCAAAAGTCAGTTTTGTTTTAGAAAATATGAAAGCTGGGCTCTATGCAATATTAGGCAAAATGAGTCTTGTGACCTTTCACAAAAATGCACATACTGAAACATAGTAAACACTGAAGAAAACACTTTTAGGAGTGTATTTGTGTACTTTAAGGGTGAGAGTTTATGTTTGAGGATGATTAGAAGATAAGTAATCCTTTTTGGGTTTGTTTTTTATCCCAGATCTCTCTTTTACTTCTGCTTTTTAAAACCA
>NW_020962973.1:7684-8853 GCF_003031625.1 Empidonax traillii | reverse complement strand
GATCCCACTTATGGTGCTTCTGATGGCTTGCAATGGATTGTCCTGGTAAGGGGGCAGTGTGAACAGGAGGGATTTCATCTTCAGAGCTTTGTTCCTGTGTTTGCTTGAGCGAACTGCCTGCAGTGTCCCGGCACTCCCTATACTCTGCTCTTGGGATCCTCTTATCTACCGTGGTTTTACTGTCTCGCTCTGTCTTTCTCTAAATTTATTTACTCTTCCCCACTTGGCCTCTCTCAGCATTGGCCTGGAGCCTGTCTCTATTGCATTGCTTGCCTGTAAAAGCAAAGGTGCTGGTGGCAGAAGTTGGGGGGAATGGCAAAAGAAAAATCCAGACTCATTTTTGCCACTCCTCAGCTTCAAAGCACAGCACTGCCCCCAAGACGGTGTTTGCTTCTCCAGACTGACTAATGGGCTACTTCCAAGGCTGCTGTCCAGGCCAGCAAGAAAATCTCCATCGCGCAGCCTCCTGCCCCAAAGCCACGAACTTCATGCCATTTGTTGGCAAAGCCTCCTTTGTCCTCTGGGGGGAGAGAGCACAAGCAGTGCAGCAGCAGTCATTCTGGATGGCTTTGCAGGGCACTGAAGCAACAAGGGACGTTTCTCTTTCAAAGCTAATACGCCTTCACTTAGAAAGACACTGCTCTCCTAGTGTTGGAGCAGCAAGCTCTTCCGCTTGACAGCACCATGCGCTGGCTTCAATCACTATTCCCCTCAAAAGGGGGGAGTCTTTTAGAGCAGTCTCCTTTCTTGTGGGATGAAATCAGATGGCCCAGTTTTCCCCTCTGGTTTTATTTCTCTCTTGCAGTGCCTGCAGGGACTGGCTTTCCTTCATTCCAACTGGGTCATCCACAGAGACATTAAAAGCGACAACATTCTTCTGGGCCTGGACGGAGCGGTGAAGTTGGGTGGGTGTTCTTGGTTGGGCTCAGAGTTCTGGGCATGCAGTGTGGGGCTGCTGTGGAGTGACTGCCACTTCCCCTACAGCGCTGCTGAGTGGCTTTGGGGGGTGTGTGTCCCTTCCAGAGGCAGGGAGTTACAACGGAAACCTTCAGGGGAAGAAGTGAAAGGCACTGCTTGAAGCATGGGACTTTTGTTCTGTGGACAATGCCCTATTTCCTTGGTTGAAGCCTTTAGGAAACAGAGCACGGCCACTTTTGCAGACAGATCCA
>NW_020962973.1:0-1027 GCF_003031625.1 Empidonax traillii | reverse complement strand
CCAGTAAAATAACTAGTAAAACAAATCTCACCACGTCCCTTAGAAAGCAGGATTGGCAGACACGGCCAGCACTCTCCAAGGTTCCACGTGGCAGGTCAGTGGATGCTGCAGCCTCAGCCTTAGATAAGCGAGACCAACACAGGGACCCACTGTTCCTGAACTCCAGCGGAAGAGAAGAGAAACAAAGGCCGCTCCTCCCTTCTTATTTATACCATGATTTACGTAAAAATTGTATGGAATACTGGGAACACTGCCCCTTCCTTGGTTACAAACTGGTAACCAGGGAAGGCCTAGATTAAAACCACCACAATGTGCTGAGTGATCACAATGACCAGTATAAACGCAACAGCAGACCCTTTTCTAATCTTTTTGTTTCTTGGACGTGCAGACATGGATGGAAAGGATTTGCAGGAAGGCATGGGTGGGACTCGCAAGCTGACAAGACTTTCTGAGCAGCTGCAACATAAAAGAGCCAAGACAGATTTAGTAGTGGTAGAGAGTTCATTGTTTCACCTGCACGCTGCTGAAAGAGAAAAGTCATGGTGCAGTTTGGGAACCTGAAAAGGGAAAAACGTAGGAGAGTCTGGATCCTCATGGGCAGAGGTGGGATGAATGTAACCCACTGTCTTGTTCAAAATTCCACCTGTTCCCTCAAGCAGCCCTTTCCCACAATACTTAGTTCAGTGGAGAACAGGCCCTCAGATATTTGTCTGGAGATGGTGAGTTCACCACAAGGACCTGACTTTAGTCTTTCTTTCCTCTGAAATATCTTAGGGGCAGCCAGATCTTTCTGAGACCTCCTCTGTCCTTCAGCCTGGGCATTCACATGGCAAGAAGAGATGCTGATTTAAAAGAAAACAATGCCCCGCTTGGGGAAGCAGAGGGAGATCTGGCCTGGAATGAGAAACGAAAACGTGTTGTTGAGTAGAAAAAGGCTGAACAGCAGATTATTAGATTACAGTGTGGCTCTGGGAATGCAGATTACTTATAGAAGCAAGACCTAAGCTTGGTTCCCTGGCACAGGGAA
>NW_020962972.1:7037-8213 GCF_003031625.1 Empidonax traillii | reverse complement strand
TGTCACTGGTCTCCAGTGATGTCACTGCTATCCCATGAGATGTCACCACTCTCCCATGTGATGTCACTGCTGTCCCCAAGGGTGGTCTCTGTGTCCCCAAAATGTCACTGCTGTCTCTGTGATGTCACCTCTGTCCCAAGCAGTAACATCATGTCCCCGTGATGCCACTGATGTCCCCTGTGGTGTCACCAGAGCCCTGGGATGTCACTGGTCTCCTAGGATGTCACAGCTGCCCCCTTCAGCAAAAATGAAGGCAGAGGGCCCAGCTCCCTGCAGCTCTCCTGTACCCCAGGGCCGGAGGCTTGTGCAGGACTTGCAACCAGCAGGGGAAAGAAAGAGCTTTCCTTTTCCCTCTAAAGCCTCACATGCAAGAACTGAACAGCAGCACAACCTCTGTTCCACTGAGGTCCTCCCTCAGCCAGCCCAGGCAGCGCTCTAGCACAGCCAGTGCCCAGGGAGAATTGCCCAGCCCGGCCTGTTCTCTCTGACAGAGCTCCTGAGCTGGGAAAATGGGGCTGGCAGGTTTCGGGCTGGGCTTGCTTGGGCTTTGCTGGGCTGGGCAAGGGCTGGGAACTGGGAGCATTGGGGCTGCTCCTCCAGCTCCTGCTCTCACCGTGTTCTCCTCCTTTCCTTTCCCACTCCACTGGCAACCCCCACGGAAAATGAGGTTTACAGACATCCTTGTAACACCCAGTGGGTTTGTCCCTGTCGTCAGGAATCTGCCCTGTGCCAACCCCTGGGGTCGTCTGCACCAGTTCTGGTGGGGAATTGCCTGTGCTTGGTTTGGCTTGACAGGGGAACACGTCCACAGCTCCTCTTCTCCTGGAGGACAGAGAGCTGCTCCAGGGGGACATATCACCTGAGCCTTGTCCTTGGATGAGGCAGAAACATCCCCTTTCTCTTCCCCTTCTCGGGGCATGGGGCGAAAATCGGCCTTGTCAGGGAGCAGCTGCAGGCTCTGCTCCTCCGGTGATCCAACAGCGGCCCCTGCTGACCAGGATTGGAATTGCGCCGAAAAGCCACGAATACCACCCAGTCTCCTTTTTTGAGACGGAGTTTTGGTACAGGATTATTTGGTCATTTTTGTGTCCTTCCATTCTTCTACTAATACACATACCTCCTTTAATAAAGGGCTGTTATTTTTGCTTTCTCCATACTTTTTACTTGGAGCCTCTT
>NW_020962972.1:0-1083 GCF_003031625.1 Empidonax traillii | reverse complement strand
AGGGCTCCAAGAGCCCCAATATCTACTAGTGGATATGACCTTAGAGACAAGATAGAACCCAGCTGATGAACCAACCAATGTCCTCATGCTGGCAACTGGGAAGCCTTGGCCCAGTGTTGAAGGACCTTGGGTGGGAGGGAGGGAATCAATGACCTTCAGTGGTTGTGCCTGTCTGGGAGCTGCTGCCGGAGAGGAGAAAGGCACAGGTAGAGAGCGTGGAGCTCCCCCAGGTTCTGCACACACTGAGACACTGTGGGAATCCCAGATCCACAATCTGTCATCTTTGGGGGAGTTTTCTCTTCCAAGAGAAACTATTCTACGATTCTCCAGTCTTCAGGAAATTTTGGAGTCAGTGAGAAAATGAAAAAAAAAGGCAACCTCAAGCTCCTGTACTCTGGTGGTTGTTGAAAGGGGATGGTCCCTGTAAAAGGGAGGGGTTTGGCAATGGTTGCAGCTTGGGGTTGGGCTGAGCAGGTGGGACTTGAAATACTGCAGGCACCTAAACTGCAATTTTTTGTCCTCTTGCTCCATCCCTCACTCCAGAAGATGTTGTTGATGCCATCAGTTGGTAGATTTCTTGAAATCTCCCTGTCCAATCTGTGGGCCTGAAAGTTCTGCTGCCTCTCCCCAGTTAGTTCTCATTGCAGGCACGAGAGAGGGACGGTGCTTTCATGGCTCTGCCGCAGTTATTTTGAACACTGTCTTCACCCTGACTCACATCCCACCTTTGTTCATCTGTTCTGCAATAATTCACTTGCAACTGGTCTCTGAACTGTGTCTGTGCCCCAGGGATGGGTACAGCATGCACCAAATCTGACCCTCCCAGTGCAACCACCAGAGTGTCATCCTGCAGCCCTGGACTCTCCTGTCCTATCTGAGACACACTTGTGCAGTTCTCCAGGGGATGGGGAGTACAAAGACAGGTTCCGTAAAGGGAGGTGTGTGGGACTGGAGGTGGGAGAGGAGCAGACCTTTATGCCCCTCATGTGAATCCCTTGGGAGGAAACTCTGCCCCTTCTAGATGTGAGGTATTTTCCAGTCCTGAAAACAATAACACTATCCTGGGCCATGCCTTTGTACTCT
>NW_020962971.1:8233-9317 GCF_003031625.1 Empidonax traillii | reverse complement strand
GATGCCATCGCCCCCTGCTCTGCCTGGCACTGCTGTCGGAGCTCTCCATGGCACATCCCTCTCTACCCTGCCCTTTGTTCTCCTGCAGGCCTTTCTGACATCCTGGAGGCGTAGAGGGGCCAGGATCACACCAGCTGTGGTCGTGGCACAGCCGGACCCCACGCCAAGTGAGCTCAAACCAGAGCCAGATGTCGGCATCATGTCGACTGATGGCAGAGCCAACGGTGACAGCGCAGTGACCGATGAGGTGACAAACTCCAGCACTGTGCTGCCTGAGCTCACCACAGAGGCTGAGGGTGCAACGGCTGAGGACAATGCAGACACTGACAGCATACCCACTGAGTGCCTGTCTGATGCTGCCAGTGTCGAGGATCTCTGGGAGGAAGTTGTCTCTGCTGAGGTAAGCAGCCTGTGGGCAGGCATTGTGTGGGCCCTCCAGTCAGGTCTGCTGGGCCCTGTCAGCCTTTGAAAGCAGCACAGTGTGGTTGGAAAGGAAAGAGTTTTCATGGAACAGTGGGCAAGTTGCTCACTCTGGCCACTCTGCCACGTGCCCCCTCCAGGCCAGAGAGTAGGACTGGGTGACCCAGAGCTTTTCAAAGACATCTCAGTTCCTGTGGCAGGTGGCCTCAAGACCAGACCATGGGACTTAATGGGCTGAAGAGTTCCCAAGTCTTCTGTTGCAGGAGCCGTCAAGGCACGAATACAAGAGCTGGTGACCCAGAGCTTTTTTGTGCCATGTCTCCTGCAGGCAGCCATGACACCAGCCAGAGATATGGAGCAGAGACCCCCCCGTGTGCCCAAGCTGGCCTGGGTAGAGGAGGAGGAGCAGGAAATCCCTTGGCCTGCCCCAACCCAGCAGCCTGAAGACGTGGAGCAGTCCCAGCCCCTGCAGGAAGGTGAGTGGCAGAGCTGGGCCACAGGGCAGGTGGCTGCAACCAGATGGGCCTTCTCCCATCCCATCCTCTGTGGACATGGCCAGGGATAGGGAAGGGGGAAGAGGGCTCGTGGCTGATCCCCCGACAGCTCCATGCACTGGGCATCCCAGGGCTGGCCCTGCCTGTGGAGTGCAGGGCTGGGCTGTGTT
>NW_020962971.1:0-1182 GCF_003031625.1 Empidonax traillii | reverse complement strand
GCCCTGGCAGCACAGGGCTCTGCTCCCTGCATGGACGAGGGGCCACGTGGGCAGAGCAGAGACAGATTTCAGGGGCATGAGGGGTGTTGGAGGGCAGCACCTTCTGGCTGATCACACTTGGCCCTGCTCCCTCCTGGCCACGGCAAGAGCTGGGTGGGATGGCCCTGGCAGGAGGGGCTCCTCAGGTCCTCACCAATCCGGGCTCTGACCTTGGCTCTGTTCCTCTCTGTTCCAGCCCTTCAAGCCATGAGAGCTGACAGGAGCCCTGCTGTCTCCAAGCTGGCACTAGACACCATCAGCCTTGTTACAGCTTTGCAGAGAGCTCCCTACCCCAGGTTCCAGCAGCTCCAAGACCAGCTCTGCAGGGCATGGAATACGTGCCCTTCTCTGTGGGGCTGTGTGCGCCTGTGCTGCTGTAGCTCTGTGGAGAGTTGATCCAGGCAGCTCTGTCTGCTGGGGCCACCTGAGCCTGTGGGGAAGATGCCTCTTCTCTGCAAGGCCTTCTTATTACCCCAGTGTAAATAAATATTTTCATACACAGAGGCCCAGGAGCTTTTTTTGGGTCCCCAGTGTCCACAGGGCATTGGGGAAGAGAGGACAAAGGGCCCTTGGCTCAGCAACACTTGCCCAGGTGTGCAGTGGGGAGGGGAAAGTGCCCCGAAGGCCCTTGGCCTTGACAGGTTCTGCTGGACTTATTCCAGTGGTAGAGCTGTAACCGTGTTTTCTGTAGATGTGCTGTGACACAATCAGTGCTGCTGGACTTGGTGTGGAACATGGTGCATGCCAGAAGAGGAGATAAACCACTGGCTGTGAGATTTTATGGGTTTTTTTTTGATCCCAAACCCTTTATTTCTCCTCAGGATACAACAAAACTCTTTTGTTACCTTTGGGATCTGAGTGAGTGTAGGTGCTGTCATAATCAGAGACCACAGATGACTGGCCAGTCCCATGGTATCACCTCTGTAATTGAATGTTGCTCCAATATCAAGAAAAGTATCTTTGGGTGGTAATATGAACACACCACTGTATCACTAAAATTACTGTTTGTAAGATCTACTCTGAATTTGATTTCCTCAACTACTGGCTTTTCCTGGATGTTTCTAAGTGTGGTCTCAGCAGATGTTTATCCATGTGCTTGTGGAAGTGAAAATGTACATTCCCTGCTCATTTGCCTCTTCCTGG
>NW_020962970.1:7598-8786 GCF_003031625.1 Empidonax traillii | reverse complement strand
AGGACATCCCTGACAGAGCCCAGGCCCTTCTGCTGGGGGTCCCTGCAGAGCTGAGCAGATCCAGGTCACCTCCCATTGCTCTGCCAACCCCCTGGGCCTGCTCTGGGCCCTGCAGCTCCTTGCCCTGCTCCCAAGGGCTCTGGGGGTGCTTCATGCTCAGGCCTTGGGCTTTAGAGCTCAGGGTGAGGATTGGGCAGAATTTTGGCAGGTTTGTTGTTGTGCTGGCAGGGTCTGGTTCAGGATTAGGGGAAGAGCTTTTTGGGCTGGGTTAGAATTAAAGCTGGGTAACGGTCCATCAAGAGTATTTGCATTCTTAGTGTTTTAGCACCCTCAGCATTACATGAAGCTGTTTTTACCTCATCACAATTTTTCTTCTCTGTTGGCCAAGCACCTCTTTCCTTCCCCAAATATCCAATCCTTTTTGTCCCAGTTCCTCCTGATCTCCCCCACACTTCCATCTAGGTGGGCTCAGCTTTGTGCTGACCCTGTGCAACCTCATGGAGGGGGCCCCCTCATGGGGGCCATTGTGGCACTGCAGGGCCTCATGGAAAGAAAGGGACACAGAGGCACTGTGGAATCTTGTGGAACCAGGGTACCATTTCACATGTAGTGCCTTGTGGAACAAAAGGAACCCTGAAACCTTTTGGAACCTCATGGAACCAGAAAGCCATTGTGTCACTGTGGTGCCTCCTGGAAACAAAGAAACCCTGGGACACAGTGGAACCTCATGAAAGGAAGGAGCCACTGTGACACTACAGGACCTGAGGACACTGGGGAACTCCATGGAATCAAGGGGACATTGTGACTCTGAGAACACCTCATGGACTGAAGGGACCACTGTGACAATCCAGGGCATTCTGGAGCCAAAGGATCCCGGGGACACTGAGCAGCCTCCTGGAATCAAGGGGCCACTTTGACACTGCAGGGCCTCATGGAAACCAAACCAAATCCAGGCTTGTCCAGGTGCTGAGGGGGATTCAGAAGGGAGGCAGCAGTGAGTGCTCCCTACACACCCACCACTCCAATGGGCTCTCCCTGCCCTGAAGGTTTCTGGCCATCAGGCTGTAGCTGAGGGGCTTGGGCAGGGCCATGAGGAGGGGGGAGAACAAGGGCTGTGTCCAACTCTGCCAGGAGGGCTGTGCTGGGCAAGGAGGAGGAGGCTGCAGCAAACAGTGGCACTGCTGAGCT
>NW_020962970.1:0-1133 GCF_003031625.1 Empidonax traillii | reverse complement strand
TGGAAAGTTGTTTTTTCCCCTTCTCCATTCCCGCTGATTTCTTTTCTTGGAGTGCTCCTTGTGCACATCAAAGGGAGAAGGAAAACTACACGGCACTATTCAACCAGCCGAATAGAATAAGGTTTTTTTCCCATTTTGGAGGACTTTTTTGGTTTTTTCTCTCCCCCCTCTCTCTCTCCCCTTTTCCCAATGTGTGTGGGGAAGGGGAGGGAAATCCATTTTCGGTTTCTCCAACACACCCCAGAGGGTGTTACCCCCACATGGCAATGACCAGTGATTCCACAGCGCCCCCTGCTGGCCATCATAAAGAACTGCAGGCTCAGCCTCTCCAGTGATCCAACAGCGCCCCCTGGTGACTGGCACAGGACACTACAAGCTCTGCATCTTTAGTGACCCAACGGCACCCCCTGTTGCCTGTGGTTAGAATTGCACCAAAGGGCACAAACGGAACTGTTTACTTTTTGTCCTTTGCTTGTTTATTGGTTGCTTTCGAAGGGGATTTTTGGTGGGTATAGGAGTATTGTTTGGTTATTTTACTTGTTTTCTTTCATTGTTTCTACCAATACACACATACCCTTTAATAAAGGGCTGTTATTTTTCCTTTTCCATAATTTGTTTTCCTTCAACCGGAGCCTCCTACTTTTAGATTTTTATTGCTTACAGGGAGGAGTTTCAGTCTTTTCTCCTAACTCATCCTCAGAAGAACACCTGTGTCTCTTTTAAACTGGGACAGGAGCCCTGCACTGAACTTGCTTATGAGAATCCCAAAATTGAATATGGTCAAACATTCTTCCCAGACAAAAGGTGGCAGGACAGAAAGCTCATGCTGCCCGTGGAGTGCCCAGGTGCCCCACCAACTGAACCTCAAAGCCAAAGGTTACAGGCTTTCTTTCCTGGGGGAAAGGCTGTGACATCACAAAAAATCCCATGGCAGATGGGTGGGGTTGCACTTTGACATTTTGTAACGTTGGTTCTTTGGTTTCCAGGGGCTATTCCAGAATGGAGAGGACAATCTCTGACATCACAAAGATACCAGGACACATGAATGGGGCTGCATTTTGGGGTTTTGGGGTGTAGGCTTTTTGTTTGCCAGGGGCTATTCCGGAATAGAGAGGATGGGTTGTGACATCACA
>NW_020962969.1:8127-9269 GCF_003031625.1 Empidonax traillii | reverse complement strand
CTGTGTGTGTGTCCCCCAATGCCGTGTGTGTCCCCCAACGCCGTGTGTGTGTCCCCCAGGGTGACGCGGCCGAGGTGGTGGCCCTGACCCGGGAAGTGGCCGCGGGGGCGGAGCTGGACGAGGAACTGGTGCGGGAATTGGCCTTCCAGGCCACTGGGGACTTGGCTCCCGTCAACGCCTTCATCGGGGGCCTGGCGGCGCAGGAGGTCATGAAGGTACCGCACCCGGGAACCCCCAGACCCCCGTGTTTCCACCTGTCCCTGACACGTCCCTCGGGAGTGTCTGTGTCATCACTGACACGTCCCCCGGGGTCCCTGCGCTGTCCCTGCACAGGCTGTGTCGGGGAAGTTCACGCCCATCACTCAGTGGCTTTACTTTGACGCGCTCGAGTGTCTGCCCGAGGAGAACCGCGACTCGCTGCTCACCGAGGAGCAGTGCCGGCCGGTGAGGGGCTGGGGACACCTGGGCGGGCTGGGGCACCCCTGGGTGGAGGGTGGGGCACCCCTGGGGGTGTCTCTTTGGTGGGATATTGGTTAGAGACCGTTTGCTGGAGAAGACCTACTGGTCATCTTATTGGGGACGCCCTTTTTGGGGACACCCGAGAGCGCGTGCTCGATGGGGTCGAGGCGGCCCCTGAACCCCCGTGGGTGGCTGTGCCTTGAGGACCCCCTCACTGTACCCCCTTGGTTCACCTGTGGGCAGGTGTCACCCCTGGGCCCTGTGGTGGCTCTGTGGCCCCAGGGGTGTCCCCTGGAGGTGGTCCATCCGAGTGACCCCGCTGTCACATCATCCCCAGCGCAACAGCCGCTACGACGGGCAGATCGCCGTGTTCGGGGCGGAGCTGCAGGCCAAGCTGGGAGCCCAGAAGTACTTTGTGGTCAGTGTCCCCAACTCCTCAGTTGTCCCCAGGTTCCATGGCAAGCTGTTTTTTGTTTCATTTCCTGTCCTTCAGGTGTCACAAAATGTTCTCTCATAGTTGCCAAGGGCCACCGCTCCCATCTGCGTGTCCCCAGCCCTCCTGGGCCATCTTGGGTCGTGTCCCCAGGTGTCCCCATGCGTCCTTGGCGGTGTTTTGATTGTCTTTGGGAATCCTTAACGTGTTACCTGGTGTTTTCATAGGTTTTTCCCAGGTGCTCAGTGTT
>NW_020962969.1:0-1189 GCF_003031625.1 Empidonax traillii | reverse complement strand
GGGGCAGACACGGGGGGCCCTGGGGTGGTCCTGTCACGTGGGTGATGACAGCACTGCCACCCACTGGTGGAGCTCAGTGTCACCCACAGGGTCCTTGGGGGCTCCATGTCACCCACGAGTGGGTCTCAGCGTCACCTGCAGGGTCCTTGGGGACTCAGTGTCACCCGTGGGCAGGTGCTGTGTCACCTGGGCAGGCTCTGTGTCACCTGTGAAGTGTTATCATGGCTCTGTTACTTGTGGCCCTGTGGGTCATGGTGCCACCTCAGTGTCCCCCGTGTCACCTGCAGAGTGTCCCTGGTCCTCTCAGTGTCCATGTCACGCAGTCCCTGTGTCCCCTGCGGTCACTGTGCCACCCTTGGTGTCTCCCTGGGCCTTGACGTCATCCGGCGTCCCCGTGGTCTCGGTGTTGCTGGGGGTCTCGGTGTTGCTGGGGGTCTCAGTGTTGCTGGGGGTCTCGGTGTCCCCCAGGGTTCCTGAGGCGCTGCTGTCCCCAGAGGTCTCTCTGTCCCCTCTGTCCCCGCCCAGGAGCCGTTTCTGCCGCAGGAGGTGCCGGTACCGCGTGGCCGCGGCGTCCACGGTGCCCTGGAGCTCGGCCACCTCCACGGCCAGAGTCACCCCTGGGGCCAAAGGGCTCATGTGGGGTCATGACCTTCGGGCCCTTCCCACTTTTGTTGATCCCCTTTTCTTTGGGGACACCCCAGATTTGGGACCCCCCTGCTTTGGATCCCCAAGTTCCCCCCAGGGTTCAGGGACCCCCCCCCAGATCCCCCCTAGTTTTGGGGGGTCCCCAGGCACTCCCCAGTGCCAGGCCCCCCTTCTCACCCTTCTGGAAGCTGCCCTGTGCCTGCCGCAGACTGGGGGGCACCAGCACCCCGAACCAGCCCAGGGGGTCTGGGGGGGGCTGGGTGGGGGCCCCCCTTTTCTCTGGGACTCTCCGGCGCTGCCGCAGCCCTGGGGGATGGGACAAGGTCAGTGACCCCCCCCAGAGAACAACTGAGAACACCCCACAGCGCCTTCAGTTCCTCTCCTGCACCCCCCAGCACCGTCCCCCAGCACCCATGGGTGATATCCCCAGGACCCCACATTTCCCCCCAGCACCCCCAGAGGAACCCCCTGAGCACCCCCAGTTCCCACATGGATCCCCAAGGGACCCCAAAGCCCCCAGAACTCCCCAGGGACCACCCCCCTT
>NW_020962968.1:7899-8905 GCF_003031625.1 Empidonax traillii | reverse complement strand
TGCCCACCAACACTCACTGCTCGCCTGACAAACCCCCTGCAAACTC
The DNA here is from genome assembly GCF_003031625.1 of Empidonax traillii. Lineage (NCBI taxonomy): Eukaryota > Metazoa > Chordata > Aves > Passeriformes > Tyrannidae > Empidonax > Empidonax traillii. The sequence continues at coordinate 8,859 of NW_020962968.1, read as the reverse complement.
TGCCCGCGGCTCCAGGGGGGCAGCTCTGCCTGGGAGCCTTTGGGGCCTCATCTTCACAGTGGCCCACAAACCACAGCACACCAGGGACACGGGGGGACCTCACTGAGGCCACCACCAATTTCCTTTGCCTTTGGTTTATTCAGCCCTCCCTGACACACCCCCAACAAGCCAACCCTCCCAAAAACCAGCTCCTCAAAGCTGCCACCAAGGGCAGATGGACACGGCCTCAAGGGCAGGACATGCAATCCCAGAACTCCACAAACCCCAGCACAGCAGGGACATCAGGTGATCTCACTGAGCACACCCCACCTCTCCTGGGCAGTGTCTGCAGCTGCCAAGTGTCCCCACAAGAACATTCCATGCAGAACCTCCCAAAAAACCCCACAATTGCTGGGCCTCAGCACCTCCTGTGGCTGCAAGTGCCGTGGGATGGCACTCAAGGTGAGCTGAACCACAACCTTTCCCAGCACTGAGGTCACACTGAAAGACCTGGAGTTCCCCACATCCTCTTCCCAGCCATTCTTCTACATCTCCAGCACTTTTTCTGACCTGCACTCAACTGGGACCTCCCTGGTCACAAACATTGCAGCCCCAGGAACCTCTGCAAGGACACCATAAAATCCTCACAGAAGGGTTGTGTGGGAAGGGACCGTAAAGATCATCCAGTTCCAACCTCAGCCATGGGCAGGGACACCTTCCACTACCCCAGGTTGCTCCAAGCACCATCCAACATACTTTGGAACACTTCCAGGGATCCAGGGGCAGCCACAGCTCCTCTGGGTGACCTGTACCAGGGCCTCCCCACCCTCCCAGCCAACAATTTCCTCCCACAATCCCATCTAACCCCACCCTCTCTCAGCTGGAAAACATTCCCCTTGATCCTGTTCCCACCTGGCAGTGGAGCAGATCCCACAGTTCAACCCAACCTGCCCCAGCAGGGACAGCTCAACCAGGCTGGGC
>NW_020962968.1:0-1200 GCF_003031625.1 Empidonax traillii | reverse complement strand
CTGAAAAGCCCAGACCAGCCTGACAGGGCTGGGAGGGTTTGGGGCCCCCTTGACAACACACCCAAAAACCACAGCACACGAGGGACACGGGGGGACCTCACTGATGACAACCTAATTTTGTTGGGTTTTCTTCTTTATTCAGTCCTCCCTGACACACATCTTCAATGGAACTGCTCCCAAACAACAACTGTCCCTTGAAAGCTGCCGCCAAGGGCAGATGGACACGGCCTCAAGGGCAGCACATGGAATCACAGAATTCCATGAAGGAATTCCCTTGTTATGACAGAAGAGGAGACAGGAGCTTGCCAATTGTCCACTAGTAATTATAATTTTTTACTCACAGGTCCAGGATGTTACAACCTATTTGTTTTGTATATCTTAGAAGTTATGAAACTTCATGGTTTGAATGCGGAAAGAGGGAACTGATGTCACAGCTCAGCCTGGAAACAAAGGGATCGAGCCTCGTTGGGGGTTTCTCTCTTGCATTTCTTCAGGAGTTCAAGGAATAGATTTTAAATAACAGAGTACATTGTCCTGTAAACCTCAGAAACTCAAAAGGACCATACCAATGGGAAAAGTTCTGCCTGAGCAGCCTCAGGTCTTCCAGATCCTCTCTCTTGATCCCATTCAAGATACAAGGGCATAAACTCTCCTTCATCCATCAGGTAGGGATCCCAGGCACTTTGACCTCTCCAAGGTCCTGCAGTGTCCTCTGGCAGGAGCCACAAAATGACTCCCTCAGCATTCCTGGGTGCAACACAAGCACTGAGGGACATCCAGTCCCACACAACAAGAGGGGGCCCAGTCAGCACAAAGCACCCACAAACCACAGCACACCAGGGACACCAAATCACCTCCCTCAGGACATCACACCTCTCCTGGGCTCTGGCTGTTTAGTCAGCCCTCCCTGACACACCTCCAACAGCCCAAGCCTCCCACAAACCAACCCCTCCAAGCTGCCGCCAGCTGACAGTGCTGGGCCAAGGCTGTGCCGCCCCTGTGGGAGCAGCATAAAAGCCGGCCCAGCGCCTCTCTCCCTGCCACGCTTCTCCTGACGCCTTCTCCTGCCTTCTGTGCCGCCAACAAGGTGAGCCTGCAGCCCCTGACAACCCCCTCCTGCTCCTGCCACACCGCCCCCCTGGCCCCTCTCTCCCAGCACGCTCTGCCCCAGCCTCAGCAGCCCTCACGCCTCCCCACAGC
>NW_020962967.1:8104-9210 GCF_003031625.1 Empidonax traillii | reverse complement strand
GAGCACATTAATGTCTAGACTGCTGCCAAATCCTGCCTTCCTCACTTAACTATTATGGAAATGTTTTTCCTTTAAAGTTTTAATAGGAAATAGCTAAGAAAGAACTAATGTAGAGTTATTTTAGGCCAAAGTCATGTACACTTCTAATGTAATAAGAACCTTGCATTTTTGCTTCACTTGCTGAGAATTTTAAACTTTTACATGAGGGATATGCAAGTGAAGACAGACTGGGAGAAGAACCTCTGCAAGTAGATAGGATGCATCTCTTCAACTGACAAGTAGGCAATTAGCACTGGACATTCAAGGTTGGAAAATAAGGCACTGAAGACAAAAAGGATACATCATACAAGGGATTTTTATGGACTAGAAAGAAAGGACTTACATAGTAAGGAGGCACAGAAAGGTGGGATTGAACATGAATGTGTAGTGACCTTTGAAAATGTAATATGTCATTTTGCCTTTGTAATTCCATGGGAAGCATTTGTGGAGGATTATCCTCAATGCTTCTTCAGCACTGCCAATAAAAAGGAAAGCTGCTCAACACTGATCTACTTGGGTGTTTCTCTAAATCAATTTTGGGAGCCATTTAGGAGCCTCTCTGTCTGGCTGTGGGACCTGCTGAGTCGAGAACTCTCTTGGGATGCCCTGGAGATTTTCTCTGGAGAGACAAGACCTGCTGGTAAGAAACATTCCTTTCCCTCTGTTTTGGGGTTGGGACTGGTCTTTAGTCCTAAACTCCCTCTAAGATGTGGAGAAAGGGTCCTTAGGGAAGACAGCAGATACCAAGGCAGATTTGGAGTCCCTTTTGGGCTGTCTGCCCATTGTAACAACTGTTCTGCTGTCCCAGGATTGTCGGTGTCTCATTGTCCCCCTACTTGCTTTTGATTTTGATACCCCTTGTAATGATTGATTGCTTGTTATTAGCCTTGTAGTATTTTGTTATCCTGAGATTATTGGGACTTTGTTGTGAGTGCTCTGAACCCTTGTGTTTAAAACCTCTTGGCCCTGGAATCAGTGAGTGTGTGTTAAGAAGAGTGTGCATAGACAGGGATGCCTGTGGTCAGTCGTGTGTTGGTTGTGAATTTAGAGTGTTGGATGTGTATTAA
>NW_020962967.1:0-1201 GCF_003031625.1 Empidonax traillii | reverse complement strand
ATGGGGACCACACAGACATCTTTGCCCTGGCTGTGAGTTTCTGCAACCTTTGCTTGCCCCCAGGTTGCCTCTCTGGCAGCTCTCCATCCTCCCCCAGCATGGCATCTCCCTGCCCATCTCCCTGGAGGCACTGGGATGAAAATGTGATTTAGGAGCAGGTTCAGGGGCACCAGGCCAGGCTCTCCCACTGAGTGTCCCCTGACTTCTCCCTCCCACGCTCAGGCCCTGCCACATGGATGTCTTGGCACTGAGCGCTGTGTCCGGGTGGTTTGTCCTTTGCAGGCGACTCTGGCACTGTGGATGATTGTCCAGGAGCCCCAGTGCCCAGTGACATTGATGGACTATTCCCCCCATCTCCTCGTGGCTCTGCTCTTCCAAGTTTTTGTCAGCACAGAGCAGATGTCGGAGGAGGTCAACACCTTCTGGAGGGGATGCCAGGAGCAACACGACCTTCCCACCAACCCCAGCAGGTGCTCCATCCCAGTCCTCCCCTCATTTCCATGCCCTTGGGGCCAGGGCCAGGGCTCCCAGCATGACCTGGCCTTTGCTCTGCACACAGGTTTGCCGTGCTGACCATGAAGGCCCTGCTCTGCTGTCTCCACTGTGAGGATGTGGTGAATTCAGTGGAAGACAAGCGTGGCTGGGCGAAGCTCCTCAATGCTCGCAGCCGCCGCTACGCAGTGGGTCTGCTGGCCAGGTGAGACCCCCTTGTCCCCGCTGCCCCTGTCATTTCTGCCTGTGCACGGGGCACCCACACAGTGCCCGTGGTCATGGGCCAGAGGGCCTTGTCACCCAGGAATGGCTGAGCAGAGTGGAAAAGGCTGGGAGAGGCGGGGGTACAGGAGGAGCTTCCTCCTAGAGTGCCCTTGTCCCCTTCTGAGAAGGTGGGGAAAGACCAGGCTTCTGTGAGTCCATCCAGGAGAGGTTTTACCCACCTGGCTCAGGTCGATGGTGCCTTTTTCCCTCTGCCAGGGAGATGCACCATGTCTCCAGCCCCTTGTGTTCCCGGATCACACTCCACCTGCTGGAGCTGCTGAGCAGGGAGGAGCCATGCTGGGACCTCCCTGCTATGGCATTCCTCGTGGAGGTGAGCCTGATGGCGAGTGCTGCCTCACCCAGCTGCCTCCACCTCTCTGCTCCCCCTCTTGGAGGGCCCAGCCCTGTGTGGGTCCGGGCTCCTGCTGGCTGGGCACCCCATCAC
>NW_020962966.1:7640-8844 GCF_003031625.1 Empidonax traillii | reverse complement strand
GCTGGTCGCAGGCTACGGCGCTGAGGATGAGGCCGTTGCCCAGGAGGGCAGCCAGGGAGATGCCCAGGAAGAGCCAGAAGTGCAGCAGCTGCAGCTCCCGCCTCTCTGCCAATGCCAGCAGCAGGAACTGGGCCATGGAGCTGCTGTTGGGCATTTGCTGCCTCTTGCTCTGGGGCACTGTCCAAGGAGGAAATATCAGTGATATGTTAGCAAAGAAATTCTTGAGAAAAATCAAAGCCATTTCCAAATAAGCTCTCCTTGCTACACTACCCCACCTCTTTAGTTGGGTTTTTCTTCTACAAATTCCCTCATCTCTCCTGAGAAGTGTTCCTGGTTGTCAGAGCCCCTCAGTACTTCTGATCTGCTCAGGGAGAACAGAGCAGGTCCTGCCAGGCAGGAGGATTGTCTGGGGCTCAGTGCAGAGTGAGGGGAGCTGCTCTGTCCCTCTCTCTTGTTCCCAACTGCCCTGGCTTTGCTCCTTCCTCAGATGGAGATTGATCATACTCCCAGTTTGGTCTGCACTGCTGAGAGCAGAGGGATCCATCCCACACCCCTCAGTGTCTCAGCCTGTCTCAAGGGCCCAGCACCCCCCTTGTAGCCAAGGACACCCGTGGCTCATCTCACCAACCCAACAGCATCTCCTGGGCTGGCACAGCAGCTCTGCCCCTCTGCACTGGGCAAGCTGAGAAACAAGGAATGCACAGGGAGGGGCCAGCTGGGAGAGGCCAGGGCAGAGCCCACTGGGCACTCAGGGCAGCCTCCCCCTGAGCCAGCTGGGCCACCTCCCACACACCAGCAGTGCCAGGAAGGTGTTCTCAGCCCTGTGCAGCTCCTCAGAGGTCGCTCTGCAACTCAAACCACAAGGCATGTGGCTTGAGAGTTTGAGAGAAATCCCTCCTTGGACCTTCCCCTTGAAGGATCCCCTGGAAAATGTGCTGGTCTGCTCTGGTTGTGTGAGCAGCCCTGCCCCAGGAAACTTTCAGCTGATCGGGGAAGAAACCTGCCCTGCCCTGCAAGGCTTTGCTCTTTCCCCCCACAGCCCCTGCCCAGCCCTGAGGGAGCTCCCCAGCCCGGCTGAGGCTGCCCCTGGCAGGTGGCAGAGCTGCTGCCCCGGCACAGCCCCTGGGCTGCAGGACCCTGCTCTGCAGGACAGCTTGGGGCAGCCTGGGGGGCACAGCCCGGCTTCCCAGCCCTGCAGGAGCCC
>NW_020962966.1:0-1163 GCF_003031625.1 Empidonax traillii | reverse complement strand
AGAGCTGGGCCTGTCCATCCACCTTCCAAAAGCACGTCCCTTGGGCTGGCTCAGGGGTTCCTGCAGTCCCTGGGTTCTTCTCTTCCTCAACTCCAAGAAAGGAAACCCAAATCAATGCATGACTTGAGCAGCACATCGACCAAACCCCAACCATTCCCACACTCACCATCTCAGTCCAATTGTGGTGTTCTGTTGTTTGGTTAACATATTCCTGAGTGTTTGATGAGCACACTCTGGCACTGCTTGACCAGTGGGGCAGTGGGGGATCCCTGTGACAAGGGAGATGCCCCACATGTTGAAAAACTCTTCTAAAAAGTGAGAAGTGTGTGCCGGTCCATTATCTGTTTTTATTTTTTTAGGGATGCCAAGGACTGATATTGCAGATAGAAGGTATTTTTGACGTCTTGGACCTTCTCTCCTGCATGTGCTGCTGCTGCAATGGCACCAGAACACGTGTCAATGGACACATGGATGTATTTTAATTTTCCAAAAGGTGAATAATGCCTTATACTCGACTGCCAGATGTCCAGTGGGTTAATTCCACAAGGGTTTACCCCCTCAGATGGTAGAGGAGTGAGTCTCTGGCAGTCAGGGCACACAGAAATAATTGCTCTGGCTTGAGGTAGTGTAGGGTGTTCTTTTGAGGGATTTTGCATTTTGGTGAAAAAAGCTGTGGGGCAGCTTTGCTTTTTGGAAATAGTTTGGAACTACTGCAGTTTGGGCAAGGTGCCCTGTATCAGCTATTTGATCTGCCACAGGATTTCCTGTTGGGATGGGCCTGGGAGAGAAGTGTGAGAACAAAGGTGAATTATGTGTAATTTGTGTTTACGATGCCTAATTTCATACAGTAATGATTTGAACATATGAGCTAATTGTAAGTGGGAGATATCTTTTATGGATGAATTCTCAATTGGTTCTCAGAGGCTGAATGGGAGACAATGTTTAAAGGCTCAGGAAATAGTTAAAATGCAGGTATGACTGCAGAGAGCTCTGCTATCTGAGAGGAACCTCTTACCTTGTGCGTGTCATATACCCATTTTCCTGCTCTGAGCCAGGTGACTGCTGCGTTAGACGTTCTGCCAGAACCATCTGTGAGCACAGTTCTAGCACTTGTTAGTGGAACAGGAGAATAGTTGTGTGTTAGCTCTGGCTGAGTAAGGGCC
>NW_020962965.1:7744-8948 GCF_003031625.1 Empidonax traillii | reverse complement strand
AACTCAGGCTTTCCATCCCTAGGTTGATCACTGGAGAGCCCGGTTTCAACCCCTTCCCCCTTCAAACCTGGTTTAAAGCCCTCCTGATCAGCCTCACTAACTTATGGGCTACTGTCCTCTTTTTCTTCCTAGACAGATGAATCCCATCTGATTTTAAGAGACTAGGTACCATGGAGTTTGCCCCATGGTCAAAGAAACCAAAATTTTGACGGTGACACCAATCCTTTAGCCATCTGTTGAGGAGTTGGGCTTTTTTACTCCTCTCTTTATTTAACTCCTCATCCATCCCAGATAGTACAGGAACTGAGGCAAATATCACCTGTGCTCCTGTCCCTTGACCGACCCAGTGCTTTAAAGTCTTTTTTAATTGTCCTGGCACTTCTTTGATTAATGTCTTCACTGCCAGCCTGGACTACCACCAGTGGATAACAGTCTGAGGGCTGAATTAACTCAGGAAGTCTCTTACTAATATCCCTCACCCTGGCCCCAGGAAGGCAGCATACTTCTCTCCGGGATGGGTCTGGGCGACATATAGGGCCCTCAGTTCCCCTCAGAAGGGAGTCACCGACTACAACTACCCTTCTTTTTTTTTATACCTGTGGTTGTAATCCGTCTTTTAGACAGGGCTGAACCAGGATGCTCTCCAGAGAGATCTTCTTGGCTGTCCTCTACCTGACTGTCTGGGTCCAGGGTCTCATATCTATTCTTCAAGGGCATCCTGGGGGGTGATGGGGGTCGAGAGAGAGTTCTTTTACCTCTCCCATTAGGGACCTGTTTCCATTCCCCCCATCAATTTGGTCTGCTCCATCTGCCCTAGGGCAGGAGGGGAAGGGCTTCGCCATCTCTTGTTGGACTTCCTTAGGGTTCAAAAGGGTTTGACTCCACCAGTCAATTTCCTTTTCACTCTCCCTAATGCACCTTAATCTCTCTACCTCTTCCTTAAGTTCTGCTACCAGGCACAGCAAGTCACTCACTTGCTCACATCGTACACAGCTACCTCCTACACCATCCTCCGGTACCAACGCCAGGCTTAGACACTCAGCACACTCAGAGACCTGGGTGGCTGCATCCTTCTTCGAGGGGAGTGTCTGAGCACACACACTCCTAGTATTAACAGCAGTAACGGCTTTTGTTTTTCTTGAAATCATTGCTAGCTTTAAAAAGCACACTCACCTACAAGAAGTGGGAGCTGGTTGTCTTTAGG
>NW_020962965.1:0-1023 GCF_003031625.1 Empidonax traillii | reverse complement strand
CCATTCTTTGATGGACTTGGAGGGAAACATAGTTAATAGAGATGAGGAGAAGGCTGAGGTACTTAACACCTACTTTGCCTCAGTTTTTACCAGTAAGACAGGTGGCCCTCAAGGCAACTGGCCTCTGGAGCTGGTAGACAGAGATAGGAAACCAAATAGCCCCCTTGTATTCCGGGAGGAAATAGCTGGGGACTTACTGAATCATCTGGATCCTCACAAGGCTATGGGACCAGATGGGATCCATCCTAGGGTAATGAGGGAGCTGGCAGAAGAGCTTGCCAAGCCGCTCTCCATCATCTTCCAACAGTCCTGGCTCACTGGGGAGATCCCAGATGATTGGAAGTTGGCAAATATCACCCCAATCCATAAAAAAGGATGCAAGGCTGACCCTAGTAACTACAGGCCTGTCAGCCTGAGCTCGGTGCCTGGCAGAGTTATGGAGCAGATCATCCTGTGTGCAATCACACAGCAGCTACAGGATGGACAAGGGATCAGACCCAGCCAACATGGGTTTAGGAGGGGCAGATCCTGTTTGACCAACCTGATCTCCTTTTACGATCAGGTGACCCACCTGGTGGATGAGGGAAAGGCTGTGGATGTGTCTATCTGGACTTCAGCAAAGCCTTTGACACTGTCTCCCATAATATACTCCTGGAAAAGCCGGCAGCCCATGGCTTGGACAGGGGCACTCTGTGCTGGGTCAGGAACTGGCTGCAGGGCCGGGCCCAGAGAGTGCTGGTGAACGGGGCTGCATCCAGCTGGCGGCCGGTCACCAGTGGTGTTCCCCAGGGGTCAGTGCTGGGCCCAGTCCTGTTTAACATCTGTATCGATGATTTAGATGAGGGGATTGAGTCCATCATCAGCAAATTTGCAGATGACACCAAGTTGGGAGGGAGTGTCGACCTGCCGGAAGGCAGGAGGGCTCTGCAGAGAGACCTGGATAGACTGGAGAGATGGGCTGACTCCAATGGGATGAAGTTCAACAAGGCCAAGTGCCGGGTCCTGCACTTTGGCCACAACAAC
>NW_020962964.1:7353-8527 GCF_003031625.1 Empidonax traillii | reverse complement strand
AGCTGCAGATGTCCTGGGCCATCCCACCAGCACCTGCACCGTGGGGCACAGAGGGGTTTGGTGAGAGGGGCAGCAACCCAGCTCAGCCCTGAGCCCCTGTCCACGTTCCCACTGCTGAGTCTGTGCTGGGCCAGAACCTTCCCAGCCACGGGGCTCCATCCTGCCTCTGCCTTGTCTCCTTTCTTGACACCTCCCCAAGGCCATTTAGGTTGTGTTGGTGGTTCCAGGGAGATGCCTCTGGCTCCCTAAAGCACTTCAGCATCTGCCAAGTCTCACACCATGACCAAAATTCTTGGCACGACCTAGACACTGGTCTTAGATGGACCACAACACGTTTTGGAGAGAAATTTAATATCTTTGAAATGTGCTTCCCCTGAAGGATGTTTCCAAATATTTCCTGTAAATCTCTAAATGGTAAGCCAGAGACATTTTCAATCCTCTTTTCCAAAATGCCCCCAAACTGACTGAAGAGAGAGAAATTGAGGGGAACAGAACAGCACCCTCAAACACTGCATTAAGAAGGAACAAATGTTTCCTACCACAGAGATTTTTTTTGTGAGAGTTGCCTGCCTATGCCCCAGTGAGTTCCATGGCTCACCTCTGAAACTCAGAATCCGGGGAGCACTGAGGGCCGAGTTCCTCACTTGATTGCTGTTGTCCCTGTACTGGTATCCACATGTGTATGTCCCTGCTCTCTCCCTCGTCATGTGGAAGAACAGGTGGTAGGTCTCTTTTCCCTGTTGGGCTTTCAGCGTCTGCACCTCCACCCCATCCATGCAGAAAATGATTTGGGTGGCAGGAGAGTTCCAGAAAATTTGGCACCGAAGATAAACCGGTTCTCTGTCCTCTGGAGCTCTGGGGATCACAGAGAGGGCAGGAGCTGGTAGATCACCTGGAGAGATGGCAAAGGGATGGACAAGGAGAGTGTTATTGTTGCCCGAGCTGGCCAATGGCTTGGATCTCAGCAGAGAAGAATTTGCTCTCCTGGGGTGCACAAAGGGGGAACAAAGCCCTTCTCCCTTCCCATCTCCCCTCCCTCCTAACTCCCTTTACAGGCCCTGTCCCTGTACTCACCATGCCCTGGGGAGCTGCAGATGTCCTGGGCCATCCCACCAGCACCTGCACCGTGGGGCACAGAGGGGTTTGGTGAGAGGGGCAGCAACCCAGCTCAGCC
>NW_020962964.1:0-1208 GCF_003031625.1 Empidonax traillii | reverse complement strand
AGGAAAAGCTCTAAACCAAGGAGGAGGGAGGGAAAAGATCTCAGCCCAGCACAGGAGGTCTATTTTCAAATTACCATGTCCTCAGTAATCATTGTCATCAGGGGATCTTGTGGAGATGATGGAAACCCAACCTTATCATATGAGTGACTCAGTCATTTCTTCTGATATTGACCTAAAAGTTATTTTTGGGATCACACATTTAGGAATAAATCTCAAGATATCAGAACTGAAGCAGGAGAGGTTCTGTCTGAATTGAAGGAAGTTTCATCAGGCCAATCCAGCAGGAACAGGGCCTTGGGAACTGGTCAGCCAGTGAAATTGTGCAGTCACTGCAGGGACAGAGGAGAAGGAAAGTCACTCATTTGCCTCTAGAACGTGTCTTTCCATTCTGTGGGTTTGATTATTTTAGATCATAGAGTAAAAAACCCCAACCCCCTACCTTGGCAGGGCCATATAAGGAGTGTTTTGCTCACAGCAAAACCAGAGCCAGCCCAGCTCATTCCTCTCCCAGAAGCTTTGCTTGCAACTGCTGGGCAGACACATCCCCATTGCAGGGGTTTTCCTGCCCTGCACAGACACAGCAAAGAGGAGAGAACACCTCTGCAAGGGGCTCCTCCTCCACAGCCCCCTCTCCCCCAAGGCAATTCCCGCACTGGGGGCTCTTTCACACACTGGCTCAGCTTGGAGGCACCTCTGGGATTCCTCTGCTCCAGCCCCACTGCTCAAGGAGGGCCGATTGCAGCTGGTTGCTCAGGATCAGGTACAGCCAATGCAGCTGCGACCCCAACAGGAAAGTTTTGGGGGTGCATCTGTCGATCAGAGATGCTGGAAGACATCAGCAAATGGCCCTCATCCCTGGGAGCTGGGTGTGTTCTCCTCTCAGGAGGATGAGGGTGGGAGGGAGCAGCTGACTGGACAGGGGGCTGTTTGGACACAGTCTTAGAGAGCTCAGAGCATATTTTGGAGAGAAGTGGAATTGCATATAAACATCCTTACCCTAAGGGATTTTTCCAAAAGTTTCATGTGATTCTCTAATGTGCCCTGATTGACTCCCCTGGTAAAGTTTCTACTCCAGAACTCCTGCAGGGCGATGGAACACCTGAAATCTGAAATGTCCTGACTCCTCAACCTGAAAACATCTTCAACTGCTCTGCCCCCAAACCCGTGGGTGAGGCAGCTCTCCTGGGGAGCAGAGCTGTGCCCTTCTG
>NW_020962963.1:8358-9452 GCF_003031625.1 Empidonax traillii | reverse complement strand
TTTTAGGCAACAACGTTTATGGGGTTTATGAGGACATGGCCCTTATGAGGAGAGAGGCTTTCTGCAGAGAGATCTTTTATGATGAGAGCTCTATCATGAGGTGTATGGGGTGTATGAGGACAGTGCTAGAGTCTTTATGAGGTTCATGGCATTTATGAGAACATCTCCTTTATGATGACAGCCCCAAGAGGAGGTTTATGGGCCTTATGAGGACAGGGGCCTCATGAGGCCTGCACTGTTAGGTATGTGAGGGTTATGAGGACAGTGCCTTTATAAGGCTGCCCCATTATGAGGTGGATGGGCTTAATGAGGAGACTTTATGATGAGAGTCTCTTGTGAGGTTTATGGGCTTTCTGAGGACAGCACCATTATGACATGGAAGGGTGTTGTGAAGACAGAGCTTTCACGATGAGAGCTCTTTTATGAGGTATTTGGGCTCTATGAGGTCTGCACCATTGTGAGGCTTCAGCCACAGCTCCAACATGATCCAACACCAGCACATCCACACTGGGGCATGAACCTACTTGTCCCCACCAGGCCTGTAGGGTTTTATTCATGCAGTGTCAAAGATGCCCAAAAACGATATTCTCCCTGGAAAAAGGACTTATTTATGGAGAGCACTGCTTTTTGGGAAGCAGGAAAAATTGTCCCTCAGCAGTGTCTGATTTGAAGGGGACCCTTTAAGGCCATCAAGCCTGTTTTGACAGGAACCCCACCCCCTGACGGGGTGGCCCAGCCAGCTCCTGTTGGGAAATGGAAGGCTCAAACTGAACATTATTGCACCATCTCTCAGGGAACAGAAGGAGCTCACAAAAATCCTCCCTGACAAGATGAGGGGACTGTAAATAGCTCAGCTGATTCTCCCCCTTTTGTGGTTCAAGGGGCACCCCCACACTCAGAGCAAGTGCAGGATGGGGGGTTTCCTGATGCCTCAGCTGAGCGGGAAGGGGCAGTTTGGAAATATCGTGCTGTGGCTTTGCAGGGACATCCAGGAGACAAAACAGTCCCTGAAGGAGAAGGCAGGGCACAGGCAGGAGAATCAGGAGCAGTTTGGAGGGGATTTAACCAGGAAGATGAACCCTCTGACTCTGTCT
>NW_020962963.1:0-1225 GCF_003031625.1 Empidonax traillii | reverse complement strand
GGGGCTGCAGTGAGGGGGTGTGCACTGCAGTTCCACCCAGGAAAGAAAGCCCTGAGCCTCTGTCTCTCCAGTGCAGTTGCTGTGCCACTCTGGGCACTGCACAAAGAGCAAGAGCTTTGTGTGTGGGCACCTTTGGACTGGGAGGTGTCTTTGTCCATACTGAACCCTAGACCTAAACTTAAAAAAACCCTAAACCCAAACCTAATGCTAAACCTTTACCCCGAACAATAACCCTGTCCCTTTACCCTAACCCAAACCTTACCTATGTCCTATCCTAATCTAACCCTGATTCTAAACCTTACCATAAATCCTTGACCCCAACACTAACCCTAACCCTGACTCCCCACCTATCTAGAGCAGTTGGTGCACCACTCTTGGCACTGCACAAAGAGCAAGAGCTTTCTGTGCAGACACCTTTGGACTGAGAGGTATCTTAGACAGCACTGAAACCTAGATCTAATATTAAAAAAAAAATCAAAACCTTAACCTAAGCCTTAACCCAAAACTGTAACCGTATCCTTTACTTAAACCCAAATGTTATCTAAACAATAACCTTAACATAACTCTAACCTTAAAATCTAACCCTTACCCTAACCCTAACCTAATCCTAACCCTAACCCTAAACCCAAACCCATAACTGTAACCATATCCCTTACTCTAACCCAAACATTATCTAAACAATAATCCTGACCCTAAACTAATCCTAACCCTAACCCAAAAGCTAACCCTAACCCTAATGAAAGGGACATTGGTGACATCACTGGGGACAGGTGTCATCACAGGGGATTGGTGAAAACAAAGAGACAGCTGTGATGTCACAGGGACATTGGTGACATCAGATGGGGCATCGGTGACAGCAGATGTACATGGCTGACATCAAAGAGACATCAGTGACATCATTGGGGACATGGGTGACATCACAGAGGACCAGTGACATCACAGGGAACTGTTGAAAACAAAGGGACAGGCGTGGTGTCACAGGGAAATCAGTGACATCACAGGGGGTGTCGATGATTTCACAAGGAGAGGGGTGACATCACAGTGACACCAGTGATATCATCAATAACAATGGTGACATCACAGGGGACAGAGGTGACATCACAGGGACATGGGTGACAACAAAGAGACAGCTGATATATAACAGGGACAGTGGTGGCATCACAGGGCTATGATGACATCACAAGGATAGCAGTGACATCACGGGGACAAGGTGCCACCGCTGGGC
>NW_020962962.1:7887-8913 GCF_003031625.1 Empidonax traillii | reverse complement strand
AAGTACAAGGGCAAGTGGGCAATTATTCTCCTCTTGACTGGAAATTGCTAGCACAGCTCCGACAGACTGTTAGCCAGTACGGACCCACGAGCGAGCCAGTAAAGCAGATGTTGGATTACATGTTTAATGCTATGCTGCTATTACCAAATGATTTGCGAGGGATAGCAAAACTAATTTACACCCCGCATCAGCAGTTGCTATTTAATGCACACTGGCAAGCTTACGTAAATGAGTCAGTTGCCACCCAAAGGGGCCCGGGTGATCCTTTGAACGGTGTAACAGTGGAGGAGTTAATGGGAATAGGTTTATACATACGGACGGAAGCCCAAGTCACAATAGGACCAGATAAAGTTAAGGAAGCAATGCGATTAGTGAGATTGGCTATGAGAAGAATCAAAGATGGAACAGGGACTCCTATGTACATGAGTATAAAACAGGGCAGAGACGAATCCTTCGGAAGTTTTATTGACAAAGTAGCAGCAGCTATAGAGAAAGCAGGAGTTTCAGATTACATGAAGGGAGCGTTGCTCAAGCAATGCGCACTGCAGAATAGCAACGAGTCAACCAAGCGAATAATCTTTACCCTGGGAGCAAATTGGACGATTGAAGAAGCCCTTGAACGGCTTTCTTCACAGCCGGTTGGTCAGCAGGCATTTCTAGTAAAAGCAATTCAGGACCTAGGTGTAGGGTTACAAAAACAAGCTGAGAGTGCGCAATCTCAAGTTCTAGCAGCGCTTGCACCCCTCCAGGCTACGGCTACGGCTAATAGTAAGACAAGCCAGGCTACTGCTCAAGGAAAATCTGCCAAGTGCTATCGCTGCGGACGACACGGTCATATACGCCGCACTTGTAGAGCCACAGGAATCTGGTGTCAGAACTGTCGATCCAATACACATAACACCATAGCTTGTCTGCGGCCGGGAAACTCCCAGCAGAGCGCGAGCCGCAGCCGCGCCCCGACAGAAGTAGCTGCTGCTTCAATGATGCCCCCTCCTGTCTACAACCCGCCACAGCAGGCAGCCTGGG
>NW_020962962.1:0-1227 GCF_003031625.1 Empidonax traillii | reverse complement strand
ACCTAAATGCTTTAGATGCCAATAGACTTATAACAAACTAAATATAATACAGCCAATCAGCAGCTTAAGTTTTGTAATATGCATGAGCTAATTATGTAACCACATATAAGCCTTCTGATTATTGCCAATAAACGAGTTCTCGATGAACCAATGGGATAAGGTGGTCGAGTTCTTCCTTTTCCAACAGAGGCTGAATGGGAAACAATGTTTAAAGGCTCTGGAAATAGTGGAAATGCAGGTATGACTGCAGAGAGCTCTGCTATCTGAGAGGAACCTCTTACCTTGTGTGTGTCATATTCCCATTTTCCTGCTCTGAGCCAGGTGACTGCTGCGTTAGACGTTCTGCCAGAACCATCTGTGAGCACAGTTCTAGCACTTGTTAGTGAAACAGGAGAATAGTTGTGTGTTAGCTCTGGCTGAGTAAGAGCCAGCAGCTGCAAAAAAGGAATAGAGGGAAGGTGAACTGAAAATTGACCCCTGTAATCAGCAAGGACTAACTGAAAATCGGAGCTTTGAATCTGCAATTGAGTTAGTTGAACAGTAGACAGAGGAACATAGATAACATCTGGATCTCTCCCCAGGAGCTCCCAAAGCTGTAATCTGCTTTTGTGGCAGACTTTGGAGAGCATCTCAGGATATGGAGGAATGGGTTTGGAAAACTGCAAGCTTAAAAAAACCCATTTCCATAACAGAAAATCTCTGCCTTTTAATTCTAATTGTCCTATTACAGCAGAAGGTTGTTTGATACCTTTAAAAATTACTAAAACAACAGGTAACCCACACACTTTTCTTTTACTCTGACAGGAACTCAGTCTTTGATTTATTTCCTTTAATACTGCCAGGGCTGCCGGTGTTAAGCACTGACGACAGGTTAAGTCTGCCTCCCCTTCCAGGAGCTGAAAGAGCGGTTTCAGGGGGTCTGTTGTTACACCTAACAGAGGCCTAACCCAACTGATTAAGCCCAGTAGTGACTGCAAATCATTTAAGGTGTGGATGTCAGTGGGTAAAGTAACAGTCTGGGCTGAATAGTGGTGTTCTTAATTTGAAATCCAAGGTATTTCCATGGAACTGTCACTTGTCCTTTCCCTGGTGCAATTTCAGACCATGTGTCAATAGTGCAGTTTTCACAGACAAATGCACTTGCAGGAGTTGTCCCTCGGATTGCGCTGCCAGCAAGAGATCGTCCCTAGAGTGAGATACGATGGTATCGGGACACTGTCGATGGGT
>NW_020962961.1:8648-9876 GCF_003031625.1 Empidonax traillii | reverse complement strand
AGAGCTCTGGCCCTGCAGAGCTGCAGCAGTCATGTGGAGAGCCATCATGTCGTCAGGAAGGACGGCGCAGAAGGTGCTGCCAATGCTGGTCAGGGTGATGGAGGAGTGTCCACTCTACAGCACAGTCACCTCTGATGGGGACCACAAGGACATCTATAGCCTGGCTGTGAGTTCCTGCAAGTGGCCTTTGCTCCCCTCCCCGTTGCCTCTTTACTGGCTCTCCATCCTCTCCCACCAGCCCGCCTCCCTGCCTTAGGCACTGGGCTGCAAATGTGGCCTAGGAGCAGGTTCAGGAGCGGTCGGTCAGCTGCTCCCTCTGCTTCTCCTTTGACCTTTTCCCTCCCCTGCTCGGGCCCTGCCACATGCACATGTGGGCACTGAGAGCTCTCTCTGGCTCCTTTGTCTTTTGTAGGCAACCAGGGTGGTTTGGGAGATTCTCCAGAGGCTTCAGTGCCCAGAGCCATTGAAGGAGAATTCCCCACGCCTCCTGGTGGCTGTGCTGTTCAGCATCTCCTTCAGCACATACTTCATGCCAGAGAAGGTGGAGACCTTCTGGAGGCAATGCTGGCAGGAAGAGGGACTTGCCAGGAACCCCAAGAGGTGCTTCATCCCAGTCCCCCGGTCCCTGCCATGTCCTTGGGCTGGAGCCAGGCCTGCCAGCGTCACCTGGGCTTTGCTCTGCACACAGGATTGCCGTGCACGTAATGAAGGTGCTGCTCTTCCACCTGGAGTGTGAGGACGTGGTGATGGCCATGGATCGCAAGGCTGCCTGGGACACGCTCTTCCACCTGGACACCCACCGCTATGCAGTGGGTCTGCTGGCCAGGTGAGACCTCCTTGTCCCCGCTGGCCCTGTGCCTTCTGCCCTGGGAAGGGGCACAGTGCCCGTGGGCGTGGGCCAGAGGGCCTTGCTGTGGAAAAAGCAGGGAGAGGAGGGTGCAGAGGAGGAGCTGCCTCCCAAAGCGCTCCCGTCCCCTGCCAGTCTGCTGGGGAAAGACCAGGCCGCTGGGAGTGTGTCAAAGGAGACCTTTGCCCAGCTTGCTCAGGCTCTCTGGTGCCTCTTTCCCCGGACAGGGAGATGCGCCGTGTCTCCAGCCCCTTGTGTCGCCACATGGGCTGCTACCTCCTTGAGGTGCTCAGCCAAGCAGCAGAGACCCGCTGGGAGTTGCCTGCCATGGCCTTCCTTGTGGAGGTGAGCCTGATGGCCGGTGCTGCCTGGCCCGGCTGC
>NW_020962961.1:0-1076 GCF_003031625.1 Empidonax traillii | reverse complement strand
TGACCAAGATGTAATCAATGAGATGCCAGTGCTTGGACCTAGGGTGCATCCAAGTTGTCTTCAGACTATCTTTCTGCTGAAAGATAGTGTTGGTGATGGTAAGCTGATGCTCAGCACAAAACTCTAGCAGAAGGCGACCATTATCATTGCAGTTCCCAACACCGTGCTTGCCTAATACTCCTTTCCAGGTTTCAGAGTTCTTTCCTACTCTGGCGTTGAAATCACCAAGGATAATGATCTTGTCATTTGCAGGGACCTTTTGGATAAGGTGGCGTAGGTCGTTGTAGAATTTATCTTTTTCAGCAGGATCAGCTTGAAGAGTTGGGGCATATATACTAAAGAGAACAGCATGTTGCTTGTTGTGTAATGGGAGGCGTAGGGAGATAATACGATCAGAATGACCAGTCGGCAGATTTTCAAGTTTAGAGGCAATGGAGTTTTTAATCATGAAACCAACTCCTGAGAGATGCCTTTCAGATCTGGGTTTACCTGACCAGTAGAGTGTATAACCGGCACCATGTTCTCTGAGGCTGCCTTCCTCATGAAGACAAACTTCACTGAGAGCAGCGATGTCAATGTTGAGACGTGACAGTTCATGGGCAATTAGAGCAGAGCGGCGCTCAGGACGTCCACTGTTCGCAGTATCAAGCATGCTTCTGATGTTCCAGCATGCGAGTGTTAATTTGAGTGCACCTTTGGAGGCAGGTGTATGCCTTTTACTCTTGATCTTTGACCGCAACAGAAGATGCCCGTTAACCAACCAGGTGAAGAGTGGAGATGAGCTTTGGTTAGGCCACCTTTTCTAGGCCCCTCTCCATGTGGAGCAAGCAGTGCTCTCCTTGGAAAAGGCTGCTTGGTCATTCAAGATGCTGCCAAATGAGTCTGTCATCTCCAGGGTCAGACTCAGGCGACCAATGTCCTGAACCGCCTGCATGCAGGGTTGGGTCTGCGGCTTCCAGTGCATCTTATCACCTGCCGTTTCGTCCCTCACCTGTCGCTGCAGGACTTTACAAGTGTGGGTATACCCCTTGAGCCTGCGCAGTGGATTTTTTAGGTGAGGCTCAGCTTGCGCAGAA
>NW_020962960.1:8133-9249 GCF_003031625.1 Empidonax traillii | reverse complement strand
CCCAGGCCGTGCAGGGTCTCAGCTCAGCCCAAGCTTTGGGCCCTCAGAAATATGGTCAGGGTAGAAGGATAAGGTAGAACTCCCACATGTGGCACGGTGGTCTCAGCTCTCTCCAGGCCGGCACAGTTCCAGTCTCCGGTGGCAGGCAGGCAGCACGCGGTGGCGGAGAAAAGGTGAGGGGAGGTGGGCAGAGATTCTCAGCTACAGTCACCAGTTCTTCTCCCTTTCCTCTCCATGATTTTCCAAAATTTGCCCTCAACTCTTATAGTGTTCAAAGGAGGTTGAACGTGGTTTCTTGGCACGTAGCCAGTTCAGATGTTGGAGAGAGAGGATAACCATACACAATAACATTATCTTTTGGCAGGAAGAGTCCTGTGGGAAGTCCTGGTGGGAACTTCTGGCAGAGAGCTGACAGAGAATGGTTGATAGGAAGTTTCTGACAGGCAGAAACAATTTTTTGGCATTTCTGTATTATCTATGTGTTTTAGATGGTTACCATGGTAAATGATGTATCAATAAGAATGTACAATGGTTGCCATGGTAAGTCACGTTACAATATAAATGTGTAACGTTTGCCATGGTAACTGAGGTATCAATGAGAATGCACAGTAGTTGTCATGGTAACCCACATATCATTGAGAATGCACAATGGTTGCCATGGTAACTGAGATAACAATGAAAATCTGTAATGGTTGCCATGGTAACCAGGGTCCCACTGAGAATGCACAATGGTTGCCATGGTAAGCGAGGTAACAGTGAGAATGCACAGCTGTTGTCATGGTAACTGACAAAAGAATGGGAATGTATAACAGTTTCCATGGCAACCGATGTCACAATGAGAATGCATAATGGTTGCCAAAGTGTAAGGGGGTACTTTTAATTTAGATGATCAGTGGATCATAGACGGGTGAGAAAGTGATTCTATTTGCATGTGAAACCAACCAGAATATTGTACAATGTGACTTTATTGCACAAGTTCACTGTAAGGCCCATTGTGCCTTTAGCAAAGTCAACTGGATGTCCCCCATTATCAGAGCTGAGTTCCTCCTTGGCTTGGCTCCACTCTGCAAGAGAGATACAAATCCCCTTGGAACACAATGGGACAGGTCGTCCCTA
>NW_020962960.1:0-1247 GCF_003031625.1 Empidonax traillii | reverse complement strand
TCCATTCTGGATTGGCCCCTGGAAACCACAGAACCAACACATCCCACCCCAGAGTACAGCCCAACCCCTGTGCCATGGGCCCCATTCTGATTTCACAGCCTGTCCTCTCCATTCCACAATGGCACCAGGAAACCAAGGAACCAACGGCTCCCATGGCACAGTGTAGCCCAAGCCATGTGCCCTGTGCCCATGTGTGATGTCAGGGCATATCCCCTCCATTCCACTATGGACGTTGGCAACCAAAGAACCAGTGCCCTACATCCCCACAGTGCAGCCCCACCCGTGTGCCCTGGGCCTTTGTGTGATGCCATGGTCTATCTTCTCCATTCCTGAATGGCCCCTGCAAACCAAAGAACACAAGCCCCACTGCCCCAGAGTGCAGGCTCATCTGTGTGCCTTTTCCCTTTCCCTTCCCTTTTGGGGGGTTCCCTGTGGGTGTTCTAGTGTATATAATTCTATTTATATATATATAAATGTTCCATTTGAATTCAATTTGGTTTGGGTTCTTTTGATTTCTTTTTTGTGATCTTTTCAGTCTGTCCGAGAAAGGGACAGGGAGGGGGAAGGTTTTTTCCCTGTGGTCCGGGCACTTGGCTGGGAGCCAAGCCCAACCTGGGACATTTTTGGAGGTTCCACCAAGATTACCAGTGGGTTGTTTTGGTAACAATTCCTGGGCAGGTTGCCAAGTTCTGCCAAACATCAACTTTGTTTGGGAACAGTGCTGGGATTGCAGCCAAGAGGGCTTTGTTTATATAAATATACCTCTTGTTTAAGAACAGTGAAGACAACTATATAAATAATGGCCACTTTCTTATTTTCAATGTACTTTTAGCAGCCTTCGCACCTGTTCTGGGATGCTACAAGTAGGACAATCCAAATACAACGGTGTTTGATTGGCAAGACATTTGGGAAAGGTATTCCTCCTTCCTTGACATTAAACACTGGATGACAGAGATTCCCAAACTGACTGTTGCCTCCAATTATTATCTAAATCGTGTGGCAACAATTTCGTTATGATGAAGGTGATGGACATACTATTTAAAATTGGAAGGATTGTGTTGTGCTGGTTTCCTTGTTACAGGAAAGGTCAAACCTTGAAGGGATTAGCTGGAGCTTTGGAAAGGGGCTGGAGAAGGGCAGTCCTGGCTGGCAAGGAGCATGGGAAGATTTTGGTAAATGGATAAGGCGTGTGGCACCTCCCATTACTTGGGACTTCATGCCAGAAAAGGCATTTGATCCCAGTGAGA
>NW_020962959.1:7827-9087 GCF_003031625.1 Empidonax traillii | reverse complement strand
GGGACTCCTGAGAGCAGATCCTTGCAGGCCAGGAGTGCAGGCAGACAAAGGAAAGTGTCTTGTGGTGGCCTGAGGGGCAGAGGCAGCTGCCAGAGCCAAGGGCACAAAGGCCTGGGTGCCTTTGGGCCTTGCAGCCCTGCCAGAGCCCTTGGCCATCTCTCCTGCAGGCTGTGCATCTACATAAGTTTAACTCTTATAATTATCTTGTTTAAGTAATATAGTAAGCATCTTTAAGTATTTCTATTTTTTAATAATTAATACATACAAATATTCTGTTGTCCCAGAAAATGTATACAATATCAACAAAAAATCATCATTAAGCCTTCTGCTTCCAAAAGCTGTGAAATTACCTAACTCACATCTGTTTCTGCCAAAATAATCACTTAAAACTGACTGAACTATCAATACAAAATTACAGGCTTTTTGTTAAAGGTAAAGAGCAACTAGAAGAAGCAGCTAGACAAAAGCTGAAGACTTCCAACACCTCAACAACCAGAGATGACTTGGAATGAGCAGCTTAAATTGACTTCTCACAGAAGACACTGGATTTCAAGCTGTGTTTACAAATTCTAATAGTGACTTTTCTATTCATTTTTCTAGGTACAAACTCAGAAATGCAGATGCTACTTACCAAGCTTATATCTTCGAACTTAAAAAATTTTAGTGTTCAAAACAAAAAAAAGGGGAAAGAGAATATGCATGTGCATAAGCAGGTGCTGGATCAGAACAGAGCTCATTTAAGTTTCTTAGCCCTATCTATTCCTTATACTAATTTCCTTTTAAAACAGGACTAACAAGCTCACGACCAATTACTACTTAAAATCTTAAATGTGTGGCTGAAAAATAAAGACAAAATACAGAGTACAGGTTTGCATGAATGAGGAGAGATTGAAGCAGCCACCTAAGAGTGAGAGAGAGATGGTGTGAATGTAGGAATGTATGTGAACCAAAATGCACCTTATGCCATATGCC
The DNA here is from genome assembly GCF_003031625.1 of Empidonax traillii. NCBI lineage: Eukaryota > Metazoa > Chordata > Aves > Passeriformes > Tyrannidae > Empidonax > Empidonax traillii. The sequence continues at coordinate 8,115 of NW_020962959.1, read as the reverse complement.
TGTGTGAGAAATGAATGAAGCGGTTTTATTACAAGCAGGGTTTCCATAATTTCCTGGTGGTGGGAAGTTTTTTTGTGTGTGTGATCAGGGGTGTTCTGTAGTTCCTGTGGCTGCAGTTCTGTTACAGCCACGACCTGTTAATAGTTATAATCATGTTACTGTTGTTTGCTATTGCTGTGTGAAGGCGAACCGGGAAGCCTGTAAGGCAATGAGACCAGCCAGGGCTCATTGCCAAGGGACCATGCGGCCGGGACAGGGAAACAATCTGATAGGATGGTTAAAACAACC
>NW_020962959.1:0-1039 GCF_003031625.1 Empidonax traillii | reverse complement strand
GGCTGCAAACCAATAGGCATGGGAAGTGGAGGCACATGCCATACTGGACCTCTACTTACTATGATAATGTTACAGCTAATTAATACTGTTAAAAACAACTGTCCAAAATGTTATCACAATGTTTATTATAAAGAATGTATAAATATATGCCTTAAGACACACAAATACATGAACAAAACATACAATAATTAAAAAATGAACAAGAACCAGACTAAAATCAAACTGTCCAGAAAGTAAAAAGTGTGTAATAAATTTTACACTTCAGACTAATTCATTTTAAACCAATAACAAATACAGTAGAAAATAACCCATATACCAATGTAAAAATTAGAAATCAATACTAGATAAGGAGTAGTAAGCTAATTCATTACAAACAAAACAAAACAGAAAACCACAAAACCAACCACATAATAAAACCAGCTAAGTTTTCTTCTTTTGTACAACTTTGTTACACTGTTATTTCTATCTTGTTTAATTTCATGTTTGTTGAGATTAATCTTCAGTGTAATTCAAAGAATGCACCTGACCACCATACCGATGAATCAAAAAACCCACAGAAGATCATGGTCCTAGACCACAACTCCAAGCAAGTGAAAAATAAAACCAGGGTATTGGAAGCACTAGTGGAATAGGAACAATCCCAAAAAAACAATGAAAACATCTAATGATTAGCTTGTAATAAAACCATGAGAAAAAGAAAAAGGGGGGATTGTGAGAAATGAATGAAGCGGTTTTATTACAAGCAGGGTTTCCATAATTTCCTGGTGGTGGGAAGTTTTTTTTGTGTGTGTGATCAGGGGTGTTCTGCAGTTCCTGTGGCTGCAGTTCTGTTACAGCCATGACCTGTTAATAGTTATAATCATGTTACTGTTGTTTGCTATTGCTGTGTGAAGGCGAACCGGGAAGCCTGTAAGGCAATGAGACCAGCCAGGGCTCATTGCCAAGGGACCATGCGGCCGGGACAGGGAAACAATCTGATAGGATGGTTAAAACAACCAATGGACTGGAAAAGAGAAGTGTGAGCCTGCCCTGAGAGAAC
>NW_020962958.1:7940-9040 GCF_003031625.1 Empidonax traillii | reverse complement strand
ATGTCACTTGTGTCTCTATGTCAGCCCTGTCCTTGTGAAGTCACAGGTGTCCCTGTGACGTCACGGCTGTCCCTTTGTTGTCACCAGTGCCCTGTGATGTCACTGGTCCCCAATGATGTCACCCATCTCCTTCGGATGTCCCCACTGTCCCCTGGGGTTTCAGCAATGACCCTGATGATGTCACTGGTGTCACTGTGATTTCACCCTTGCCCTTGTGAAGTCACTGAAGTCCCCTGTGATGTCACCAATAGCCCTGTGACATCACAGCTGTCCCTTTGTTGTCAACAGTCCCCTGTGACATCACTGGTCCCCAGTGTCCCTGTGATGTCACTAATGTCCCCAGAGGTGGCACCATGTCCCCATGAGGTCACTGATGTTCCTGTGATGTCACGAGATGCCTTTGACTTCACTGATATCTCTGTGACATCATGGGTGTCTCCTTGTTTTTACCAGTCCCCTGTTGTCGTGGTTTTCCCCACCAGCCAGCCCCTGGGGCTGAGGATGGTTTTGTCCGGGTGAATTTCCAGAGAAAAAAGCCAATCAAAACTTTAGTAACGCCTTTGCTAATTACATATTTAAGAAAACGGAAGAGAAGGTTGGTGGCACAGTTGAAATTAGGAGCAGTTGAAATTGGTGGCAGTTGAAATTAGGGAGCCATGTAGGGAGAGAGAGACAGGTCCCAGGTGGGGGCCAGGCCTCCCTCCTCCCCCGGCCCTGGGCCAGGGGCAGGTGTGGCACTGAAGCCCCTTCTCTCTTGTAAGAGAGTAAAGGAAAAAATCTTTAAAGGACTGACTGCTTGGACAAAAAAACGCTGCAGAAGAAATTCCAGCAGAGAGATAACGAAGTGTCCAAGGTCAAAGCCGGCAGCTGGAGGAGAGAGATGAGAAGTTTGAAGAGGGGGGCTGTTTCTTCCCCCTTTCACTCTCTCTCTTCAGCAGGGAAAAGACTGAAAAATAAATCCCTGCTACCTTTGGAAGATTGTTGGGGTGAGGAGACCCCCATGCGGCTCACAGAGGAGCTTGTGGATGTACCAGGAAGCCGAGACTTCATGAGAAGGACTGAAATGAGGCAGAGTCCTGTTGAAGATTTCTGACCCTGAG
>NW_020962958.1:0-1267 GCF_003031625.1 Empidonax traillii | reverse complement strand
GATGGGTGACATCACTGGGGACCAGTGACATCACAGGGAGGTGTTGACAATAAAGGGACAGCCGTGATGTCACAGGGACATCAGTGACTTCACAAACACAGGGTCGACATTATAGAGACACAAATGACATCATTGGGGACATTGGTGACATCACAAGGGAGTAGTGACAATAATGGGAAAACCGTGATGTCACAGGGACATCAGTGACACCACAGGGCATATCAGTGACTTCACAAGGCCAGGGGTGACATCACAAAGACAGCAGTGGCATCATGGGTGACACTGGTGACATCACAGTGACACTGGTGACATCATTGGGGACATTGGTGACTTCACAAGGACAAGGGTGGCATCATAGAGACACCAGTGACATCATCGAGGACACTGGTGACACCATAGGGGACAGTGGTGACATCACAGTGACACTGGTGACATCACTGGGGACATTGGTGACTTCACAAGGACAAGGGTGGCATCATAGAGACACCAGTGAGATCATCGTGGACACTGTTGAAACCATAGGGGGCAGTGGTGACATCACAGGGGACATTGTTGACATCACAGGGGACAGTGATAACACCACGGAGACACCAGTGACATCAACAGGGCCATCTGTGACATCACAGGGAACATCAGTGCCATCACAAGGCCAGGTGTGACAACACAGAGACACCAGTGACATTATCAGTGGCACTGGTGACATCCCAGGGGATAGTGGTGACATCACAGGGGACTGTGGTGACATCACAGAGATACCAGTGACATCATCGGGGACCAGTGATATCCAAGCAACAACAGAGGGACAGCAATGATGTCAGAGGGACAGTGATGACATCAAAGGTGTCTAGTGACATCACAGGGACATTGGTCACATCACAGGGACATGGTGGCACTGCTGGGAACAGTGGTGATATCACCAGGACAGCAGTGACATCATTGGGGACCAGTGACATTACAGGGGACTGCTTATAGAAATATGAAAGCTGTGATGTCACTGGGACATTGGTGACATCACAGGGGACAGTGGTGACATCATAGAGGAACCTGTGAAATCATAGGTGACTGTTGCCATCAAAGGGAAAGCTGTGATGTCACAGGGACATCAGTGACATCACAGGGACATGGTGCTACCGTTGGGGACACTTGTGACATCACAGAGACAGAAATGGCATCCTTGGGGACCAGAAATATCAGTGGGCCTGGTGACAGGGACATCGATGACATCACAGGGGACCTGGATAAAAACACAGAGACACCAGTGATATCA
>NW_020962957.1:8383-9653 GCF_003031625.1 Empidonax traillii | reverse complement strand
GTATAAAAGTCCCTCTCCAAAATTCTCCTGGTGGTCAGTGAAACACCCCCACACATCCCTTTGTGTTTCCCAACAGACCCTGAGGCCCCACAGGGTCACAATTGCCCCTTTATTCCATGAGTTTCCTTGGCTGCAGCATTAAAAAAAACGATGGAGGGTTATCAAGCATTGGAACAGAATGTCCAGGGAAGTGGTTGAGTCACCACAGAAACACAGAATTATAAGGAATGGAAAAAAACTCTGAGATCATGGAGTGCAACCATTAACCCAGCGCTGGCATCTTCACCACTGAACCATGTCCCCAAATGCCACAGCTCAGTGTTTGCTGAACACTTCCAGAGATGGTGTCTGTAAGACCCCAGGTTTGAGGTATGAGCTCCTCAAAGGGGCTTTCCTTTAAAAAATAGACAAGGCATCTGTGACGGTTTGGACTTGGCTCCCTGCTAAATGCTTGAAAGTTACGACAGCAGCCCCCTTCCCCCCTCCTTTCTTCTCTTTGGTTAAAGGAAAAGAAACTATAAAAATTAAAGAACTCAAAGTCAAGCTGCTTATATAAAAATATATCTATATTTACATAAATTACAGTTATATACAGTTAAGATGCTATATACACAGTAAAAGGGGGTCCACCCCCCGCAGGGATAGGGAAAGGGAAAAAGGGGACAAAAGGGAATAAAAGGGATACCAAACAGGTATACTAGATCAAACTATACTAATAACTAACAAAACAGATCTCACCACGTCTCATAGAATAGTAGGATTGGCAGTCACAGCCAGCACTCTCCAAATCTCTACGTGGTAGGACGGTGGACTCTGCAGGCCTCAGTCTTAGATAAGTGAGACCAACGCAGGGACCCGCTGTTCCCAAACCTCGCCGGAAGAGAAGAGAGCGAGGTCTCTAATCTCTGACTTATTTATATTCTGGCTTACGTAAAAATTGTATGGAATACTGGGTATTTGGCTACTTCCTTGGTTACGAACTGGTCACCAGGAAGGCCTAGACTAAAACCATCACAGCATCAAAAATATCCACCCTCCAGATATTTGAAAATGGACTTCAGTTCTTTAAGTACCTTGAGGGGGCACAGTGGAAAAGATGCAACACACTTTTGACCTCTCAGGAGGTCAAAAAACACATTTTTACTGGTAAACTTTAGAAAAGAAGGGAATTTGGCATAAGGTGAAAGGACAACATTCCACCAGAATAGAGCATTCCCCAAAGCATTGACTGAGCACAGGCCAACCCAGACAAGTCAGCAAAAACCCAACC
>NW_020962957.1:0-1145 GCF_003031625.1 Empidonax traillii | reverse complement strand
CCCCGCGGGATGACACAGGTGCTAACGTGCCTACTTGCTGTTTGGAAAAAACGTTATCTTCTCCTGCTCAGTTTTGCAGCAAACAGTACAAATAGTTATTACTAGTTTTGGAGGAGTGTTTTTATACAGTCTTGAAGTCTGTCTTCCACGGCCCAAGAAATTTTGCGGCTTGTTTTAAAGATTGTTTATTAGTTTCTTGGCCATAGCGTTTAGGCATGTAGTTTAAGATGATTTTTGCCCCCATTTTCCCTACTTAAAGTTACAAAAGTCTTTAAAACAAATAATTAGTGAGTCTGGAGTTTGTGGTCAGCTCACTGCAGTGGTCCAGCCACTGAGGACAGGTTTCCATGCACGCTTTCTGTTTTCTTCCAGTTCTGACTACGCACAAACCACTGAAACCCAAGCAGCGCTGCGTCCCTTGGTCCAGCCAGCCGATGGTCGATGATCTTCTAAATGGTAGAAGGTTCTCAGCCCATGAATGTGGCACCATTTGTGGCGGTCCGAAAAACAAAACTAACATGATCCCAGTATGGGGTAAAACTGGAATGCTTTATTGGACAGAAAACACATTTTTAAGGGTCTCGGAGGCTGGACATGTTAATGGAAGGATGTTTTATGATAATTAGGAAGTTACACAAGTATTTACTACAGTGTCCAAATAGGTTAATTTTTCTTCCAGCAGGATCAAAGGAATTAGGAGGGGTTTACACGTAGTTTAATAACATTATCTCAAAGAGTCCTTTCTTGATTCTGCTGGAGCCAGCTCAATCCATAAGGTTGTACTTTGATAGCTCCTGTGACAGGGGTCCAGCTTCTCAGATCACGGCATGTTTGTCAGCCTCTGCTTTCCAAGGTTTGCCACTCAAACCCTGCAAGCTCCTTTCTGCTGACAGCTTGGTTTGGAAAGCTACATCCCAGTATTCCTTTGAGTTCAGAAGGTGCAACAGTGTCACAATGGCCCCTTGATTCCATGAGTTTTCCTGCTGTCACAATGCTCCCTTGATTCCATGAGATTCCACAGTGTCCCAGGGTTCCTTTGGGTCCAGAAGGCCCCTCAGTGTCCCAATGGCCCCTTTCCTCCAGGAGGTTCCACAGTGTCCTTGCTGGAACACACATGGCTGTCATGTTGTCACCCCTGCAGAGCT
>NW_020962956.1:8000-9283 GCF_003031625.1 Empidonax traillii | reverse complement strand
GGGAGGAACAGGGAGAAGGGTGGAAAAGTGGAGTGGTCTGGCAGGTCCAATAGTCCCATGGGAGTCTTTGGGCACAGGCGGCTGGGAAAGGGGGGATGGCCCCCTGACCTCCCAACTGACTGTGGGGTGCTGGGGCTGCTGGATCCAATCTCAGCCTTGGATTATGCCAACACCTTCAGTTTAGAGGAATTACAGAGGTGGGACTGAACCACTTTTGTCCCCCAGGTTTTAAGGACGGCAAATCACTTCTATTGATAGAAATGAATTATTTAGTGTTACAAAGGATCAGACAAAAGATCTTCATCAGAATTATTTACTGCACAATAGAAACACTAAAACTACCAGTAGGACAGCATAAGATAGGACAGTACTCTACACTAAAGCAATTGTTGAAGCAATTCTACTCAAGCTGGCACCAAAGCAAGAATTATTCATTAGAGAGGGATGGAACTCCCCCAGACCAACGCTCGTCGGGAGATCTCTGCTCTCAACCTCCAGCACTGACCTTGGGGGGTCCCACCCAAGGCAGGAATCTCCACACACCCCCCAAGAAGGGTTCTGTTGGCACAACCTGCCCCTGGCAAAGGGGACTGGCCCTTTCTGGTGGAAAGGGATGGACTGACAGTCCCTGGACTCCAGGGGTTACCTCAACATCAGGGGGGTCATTCAGGGTGGGAGTAGTGGCTGAAGCTCTTCCTGCAGTCGGGGCACTCCTGGTGCTTTTCTTACTGGTGGGTTCGTTGGTGTTGGGTCAAGTTGGAGCTCTGGGTGAAGCTCTTCCCACACTCCCCACACTTGTAGGGCCTCTCCCCGGTGTGGATGCGCTGGTGCCTGACGAGGTGGGAGTTCTGGTTGAAGCCCTTCCCGCAGTCGGTGCAGCGGAAGGGCCTCTCATCTGTGTGTATCCGCTCATGCAGGAGGAGATGTGAGCTGGTCTGAAACCTCTTCCCACATTCCCCACACTTGTAAGGCCGTTCCCCAGTGTGGATGAGCTGGTGCCTGCAGAGGTGGGAGCTCTGCCTGAAGCTCTTCCCACATTCCAAGCACCTGAAGGGCTTCTCCCTGCTGGGAGGCTGCTCAGGGACCACCAGCTTGCAGCTCCGGCTCAAGCTCCGGCCGCCTTCCCGGCACAGGACGGCTCTTTCCTCCTCACAGCTCCCTGGGCTGGCTTTGCAGCCCCTCCTCCGGGGGCATCTCCGGCCCTTTTCCTCCCCGCTGCCTTCCTGCGCCGGGGAGCCCTTCAAAACGGCCTCTCCCACCAGGCTCTGCCGGGGGGATTTGTC
>NW_020962956.1:0-1034 GCF_003031625.1 Empidonax traillii | reverse complement strand
GCAAATGCACTGGCACCAGCCTGCAGGACCAGCCTGTGTTTTTCTCTGGTGGCTGAACAGCCCCCACAGGAGGGGAGGGCAATGTGTGGGATCAGGGCTCTGCTTTGGGGCCATCCTGGGAATTCTGGAGCACTGAAAGACAAACAGCGGGTGCTGCTCCCGAGGGAACGGGAATGAAAGGGGACACCGGAAAGGGTCATTGGACAAGTCCCGAAATGGAACTCTGTCTGTGAAGCCTCATTTTCTACATGAGGACCTACAGGGGAGGGGGGGAAAGTGGGGGTTGGAACTGTTTGTGGGGTAAACTGGGAATTAGAAGGACCATGAAAAATAGGGAGGAACAGGGAGAAGGGTGGAAAACGGGGGTGGACTGGAGGGTCTCACGATCCCATGGAGGTTTTGGGCACACAGAGGTTGGGAAAGGGAGGGTGGCCCCCCTGAGCTCCCAACTGACTGTGGGATGCTGGGGCTGCTGGATCCAATCTCAGCCTTGGGTTATGCCAAAACATTCAGTTCAGAGGAATTACAGAGGTGGGACTGAACCACTTTTGTCCCCCAGGTTTTAAGGACGGCAAATCACATCTATTGATAGATATTAATTATTTAGGGTTACAAATCATCAGACAAAAGATCTTCATCAGAATTATTTACTGCACAATAGAAACACTAAAACTACCAGTAGTACAGCATAAGATAGGACAGTGCTCTACACTAAAGCAATTGTTGAAGCAATTCTACTCAAGCTGGCACCAAAGCAAGAATTATTCATTAGAGAGGGATGGAACTCCCCCAGACCAACGCTCGTGGGGAGATCTCTGCTCTCAACCTCCAGCAATGACCTTGGGGGGTCCCAGCCAAGGCAGGAATCTCCACACATCCCCCAAGAAGGGTTCTGTTGGCACAACCTGCCCCTGGCAAAGGGGACTGGCCCTTTCTGGTAGAAAGGGATGGACTGACAGTCCCTGGACTCCAGGGGTTGCCTCACCATCAGGGGGGTCATTCGGGGTGGGAGCAGCGGCCAAAGCTCTTCCCAC
>NW_020962955.1:8607-9845 GCF_003031625.1 Empidonax traillii | reverse complement strand
GAACCACGGCAACTTCAAGGCCTTCCTGACCCTCCACAGCTACTCCCAGCTCCTGATGTATCCCTACGGGTACAAGTGCACCAGGCCCGACGACTACGCCGAGCTGGTGAGACACAAACCCTGCCCTGGCCGCTCCTTCCCGGGCTCTCCACACCCCAGGCCCTTCCCTAACAACAGCAGCGTGGACCTCACTGCCCCAGTTCCAAAGGGAGAGCCCTCTGGAGGGCTCCACTCCAGCCCTTTGGAGCCAGAGCCGCTTTGGGAGGGGGTGGCTCAGTCAGGGCCTTGCCTCGATCAAACCGAGCTTGGGGTGGTTGTTTGGATTTGTTTCGATGCTTCTAAAGGCAAATCCAACACCTTCCCAACGTCCCACCCTTCCAAAAACCCTCGTGGTTTTTTTCTTTGTCCCTAATGCCTAAATGCAGTTTTTCCCCCGTGGCAATTTGTTGCCACTTGTCCTTTTTCCCACTTCCATGAAGATCCCAGCTCTGTTTTCCATAAAACCTCTGTTAGATAGTTAAAGTGAGCACAAAACCAGCCCTGGAGTATTGGAATATCTCCAAAATTCCTTGGGATTTTCTGGAATCTCTGGAACCTTCCCTTGACAAGAGAGGCAGTGAGATGAAACTCCGGATGATCCGTTATGGAACCTGCTGGGGATCATTCCACCTGCAGTGCCCCTTCCCAGAAATGCTGTGGGAGCAGGGAGTGCTGGGTACCTGGTGAAGTTTGGCTCTTCCTGACTCGTCCCTGGTGTTTGCTCTGCAGGAGTCCCTGGGAAGAGCCGCTGCCAACGCCATCAAGTCCGTGTACGGCACCACCTTCCAAGTGGGGCCCATCTGCACCACCATCTGTGAGTGCTGTGCTGCTCAGGGCTCCTGGGATGGGCCTGGACAGCAGCCCCTTCCATGGGCAACAATCCCTGTCCCTGGAGAACCATCCCTGTCCCTGGAGAACCATCCCTGTCCCTGGAGAACAATCCCTGTCCCTGGAGAACAATCCCTGTCCCTGGACAACCATCCCTGTCCCTGGACAACCATCCCTGTCCCTGGAGAACAATCCCTGTCCCTGGACAACCATCCCTGTCCCTGGACAACCATCCCTGTCCCTGGACAACAATTCCTGTCCAACAATCCCTGTTCCCCACAATCCCTGTCCCAGCACCCCAATCCCTGTCCCAGCACCCCAGTCCCTGTCCCAGCACCCCAGTCCCTGTCCCAGCACCCCAATCCCTGTCC
>NW_020962955.1:0-1292 GCF_003031625.1 Empidonax traillii | reverse complement strand
CGGAAACCACCTGGGCTGAGACATGTTTGAGTAGAGGATGCACTGAGTGAGGCCAACCCATCCATGTCCCTGCCTGTGTCCCAAAGCCTCTCTAGATCCCTCCTGGGAGGCTCCTTGGGGTTCTGGGGGGCTCAGAGTCTGAGCACCAGCACGGGGTGGGGCTGAGCTCCCTCCTGCAGCTCCACTTCTACTGCCCAGGTGGATTTCTGGCGTCACCCCTCCCTCCCCCACCACCCCACCGACCTGAGGGTGCCCTTCCCCAGCCTGCAGGCAGTCAAAGGCTTCCTGGAGTCCCACAGCTTCTCCTACAGCGTCATGATTGAGGACGTGCAGGTAACAGGAGCGGGAGCAGCTCCATCCCCGAGCAGGGCCAGACCCTCGGGAACCACGGGGAGCCGGAATTAGAACCCAACCCCCACCTCCCTCCAGCCTCTGGTGTTGGGGTTTCTCTGCCTCCCAAGCAGGAGTTACTGGATGAGGAGAGGGAAGCCATGGTAAGGACCAGGAGGGTCAAGAGAAGCTCCAGGACGTTTGATTTCGGCTCTTACCACACCCTGGACGAGGTGCTTTTCCCTGGAGAGGGTCTGCTGTGCCTGGCTGGGGTCACACCCCACCTGTGCCGTGGCTGCATCCGTGTGGGGATGCTCCTGGTGGCAGGGGAGACACCCCTGGGGCAGGTCTGGGGCTGGAAGATGTTTCCAACCTCATTTTCGGAGGCTGGGATGGTGTTGGGGGATCTCAGAGCTTTCCCAGGAAAGCACTGGGGTTTTTTCCAGGGAAGCTCTCAGTCTTCTCCAGGGAAGCCCCAGGATTCCAGGGAAGCCCCAGGTGTCCTCCAGGGCAGCCCTGCACGTTCCTCTGGTGCTGGAGGCCCTCCAACCCCAGAGGCAGCCCAGGGTGAGCCTCCTGAGCCGGCAGCTCCTCCTTCCAGATCTACTCCTGGATGGACACGCTGGTGGAGGATCATCCTGGGCTCGTCAGCAAGATCCAGATCGGGCAGAGCTACGAGGGCAGAGCCCTCTTCGTGCTCAAGGTGGGTCCTGGGGCCCCCCATATCCTGCAGGAGGAGAGGACATGGCCTCAGGCTGTGCCAGTGCCAGGGGAGGCTCAGGTTGGCCCTGAGGAGGAATTTGTTGCTGGCAAGGGTGGTGAGGCCTTGGCAGGGGCTGCCCAGGGAGGTTTGGAGTGCCCAGCCCTGGAGGTGTCCCAGGCAGGCCTGGCCGTGGCACTCAGTGCTCTGGGCTGGGGGACAAGGTGGGGATGGGGCACAGGGGGGATCCATGGGCTGGGAG
>NW_020962954.1:8217-9225 GCF_003031625.1 Empidonax traillii | reverse complement strand
ACCAAAGCACGTGGGTAATGATCCAGCCCTGAAGTCCACTGAGTTCATATTTATTCACTACACCTAAAATAGGAAGAAAAAATGGACTGTTTAGCGACACTACATTCATACAGCTTTTTATTAATAGACAGAAGCTCAAGCAAGTGCTCCTGAAATGACCTCACTTTTCTGAAGGTTACCTTAGGCTCTGCTGTAACCATTAGGCTTTAAGGAGGCTCAGTTTTCTCAGGGGGCAGGACAACTGGTAACTAGATTTAGGTCCTTATCTCTTTATTTTGAGATTTCATCTCTGTTAGAAGTGTTTTCCAACTTGGAAAAAAAAAATGGAGTGGTTTGGTAAGCTTGAAGATATTTCACACATACAAGTCCTATTTCATTTGACGGCCTTCTTTTGGCTGCCTGTCTCTAGAAAACATCAGCCTTCTGCGGTGCTTTCTTGGGTATGAATTTAAAACAAATGAGTATTGTTTTTCTATAGTAACTTCATCAAGGATTACATCACACAATGGATACTGGTGTATAATCCCTACACACCTATTTTTCCAGGCCATAAGCTTCACTTGGATTCCCAAAGCCATGCAAAGTGAGAAACACCAAAGAGTAAAGGCCAGGGCTACATTCCACTAGCCTTGGTGCAAAAGGATTCATCCAAGAGCTGTTTGAAAAACCAGACCCTTCATCAGTTCATAACTCAATCATGTACCTGGAAAACCATCCAAAGGCAGTAGATGCCAGCAGCCCGGTGGGTCAGCGCAGGAGTCTTGTTCCAGATGTCAGGCAGATGTGTGTTCCCTGGGAGCAAGTCCCTGAGGGGATCAGTCAGAGAGCACTGGCACTGCTCACAGGACATGATGAAGAAGTAATCCACCATCCGTGGGGCAAACAGGAGCAGGAAAAGGATGCTTGCCAAGGAAAACCAGTCCACCGCCCTGCAAGCCAAAACACAGCAGTTTTTTCCCCAGTTTTCAGATACATAAGAGGTTTCATTACATCAGGCGCTCTTTTCAG
>NW_020962954.1:0-1307 GCF_003031625.1 Empidonax traillii | reverse complement strand
GATGGGCATGGGGATGTCTCCAGGCTGGGCTTTCCCGGTGCTCCGTGGCCCCATCTCTCCAGGACGAGGGTGATGATGGGGGCTCATATAGAGTGTCAGGAGCTGGAAAGTCATCTGGAGAGTACAAAGGCATGGCCCAGGATAGATCCACGCTGAGTGCTACAGCTCAAAAAGAGAAACGTGCCAAGAGAGAAGCTTTTCATTGTCATTCCCCTTCCAACTGCAAGCTTCAAGGCACTGCCATTCTACTAGGAATGAGTTTCCCTTTGCATCCTTTCGACTGCACAGCCCTCCACAGAGAGGTGCGCCTTCTTCCCGGCTGCAAGGAGGAGGGCGAATGCAGCAAGGTCGCTTTGTCCGGCTCCTCTCAGTCTTCGGCTCCTCTGTCGGCTGAAGCCGACACTCTTGACTTGAGGGTAGTCGCTTCTCTGTAAGCGCTGATTCAGAGTACGTCTAGCTGAGATGAACGTGCAGCGCGTTGTCATATGTGCCAAGTGGAAAGGTTTGGAAGCAGAAAGAGGCTGCCAATGCTTAGAAGTTTGCAATTCAAAAAGGTGGACCCCAAAATTTTCTCTCTTGGCACACTTCCTCATGGTGCCTTGCTTTCAGGTTCTTGGGTGCTATTTGAGTGGGAGTCTTTTTCCCTTTGCCTCCTTTCGACTATACAACCATCCACAGAGTTGCAAGATCTTTCCAGCTCCAAGGAGTAGGGCAAATGCAGCAAGGTCACTTTGTCCGGCTCCTCTCACTCTGCGGCGGCTGAAGCCGACACTCTCGACTTGCGGGTAGTCGCTTGTCTGTAAGCGCTTCAGAGTACGTTTAGCTGAGATGAACAGGCAGCGTGTTGTCATATGTGCCAAGTGGAAAGGTTTGGAAGCAGAAAGAGACTGCCAATGCTTAGAAGTTTGCAATTCAAAAAGGTGGACCCCAAAAATTTTCTCTCTTGGCACACTTCTTCATAGTGCCTTGCTTTCAGCTTCTTTGGGTGCTATTTGAGTGGGAGTCTTTTTCCCTTTGCCTCCTTTCAACTATACAGCCATCCAGAGAGTTGCAAGCTATTCCCGGCTGCAAGGAGGAGAGCGAATGCAGCAAGGTCGCTTTGCCCGGTTCCTCTCACTCTGCGGCTCCTCTCACTCTCTAATTGTAAATTTCTAAGCATTGGTAGTATCTTTCTGCTTCGAAGCCCTTTCCAGTGCACACATCTGAAGACACACGGCATGTTCTTCTTAGCTAGATGTACTCTGAAGCGATTTCAGGCTGGCAGAGTCCAGGGACTTCTTTCTGCTGCTGCGACACAAGAAAGCGAC
>NW_020962953.1:7892-9190 GCF_003031625.1 Empidonax traillii | reverse complement strand
AGCACGATATTTCCAAACTGCCCCTTCCCGCTCAGCTGAGGCATCAGGAAACCCCCCATCCTGCAATTGCTCTGAGTGTGGGGGTGCCCCTTGAACCACAGAAGGGGGAGAATCAGCTGTGCTATTTACAGTCTCCTCATCTTGTCAGGGAGGATTTTTGTGAGCTCCTTCTGTTCCCTGAAAGATGGTGCAATAATGTACAATTTGAGCCTTCCATTTCCCAACAGGAGCTGGCTGGGCCACCCCGTCAGAGGGTGGGGTTCCTGTCAGAACAGGTTTGATGGCCTTAAAGGGTCCCCTTCAAATCAGAGACTGCCGAGGGACAATTTTTCCTGCTTCCCAGAAAGCAGTGCTCTCCATAAATAAGCCCTTTTTCCAGGGAGAATATCGTTTTTGGGCATCTTTGACACTGCATGAATAAAACTCTCCAGGCCTGGTGGGGACAAGTAGGTTCATGCCCCAGTGTGGATGTGCTGGTGTCGGATCATGTTGGAGCTGTGGCTGAAGCCTCACAATGGTGCAGCCTCATAGAGCCCAAACACCTCATAAAAGAGCTCTCATCGTGAAAGCTCTGTCTTCATAACACCCTTCCATGTCATAATGGTGCTGTCCTCATAAATCTCAATAGAGGCTCTCCTCATAAACTGTCTCTCCTCATAAACCCCATCCACCTCACAATGGAGCAGCCTCAGAAGGTCTCTGTGCTCATAGAACCCATCCATGGGGCAGCCCTCATAAAGGCACTGTCCTCATAACCCTCCCACACCTCACAACAGTGCAGGCCTCATAAAGCCCCTGTTGTGATAAGGCCCATAAACCTCCTCATGGGGCTGTCACTATAAAGGAGATGTTCTCATAAATGCCATAAACCTCATAAAGGTTTTGTCCTCATAAAGCCTGTGCACCTCAGAGGGGCAAAAAACATAAAGGCTCTGCCCTCATAAACACCATAAATGTCATAAAAGCACTGTCCTCATACACCCCACACACCTCATGATAGAGCTCTCATCATAAAAGATCTCTCTGCATAAAGCCCATGCAGGTCATAAAGGTGCTGTCCTCAGAAAGCCCAAACACCTCCTAAGAGGTTCTCCTCATAAAGGCCATGTCCTCATAACCCCCAAACACGCTGCTGCCTAAAAACCTGCAGAGGAAAAAGGACTCCAGGCCCAAATCTCGCCGTGAGCTTTGAGCGGCTGCAACTACAACTCCCGGCGTGCCCCGCGCGGCAAAGGGGGCGGGGCGGGGTCTCTGCCGGCGGGGCGCGCGCACAGCCCCGCGGTGGCTGCCGGGAAAGG
>NW_020962953.1:0-1143 GCF_003031625.1 Empidonax traillii | reverse complement strand
CGCCCCGGGGGGCAGTGAAAGTGTATAAGAGGTTGGGTTATGTAAATAAAGCGGAACATTTGCGTAAATCATCCTGATTTGTGTGCAGTTTGTTCTGGAAGCTCCTCCGCCAACATCCACGTTATATCACAGCTGTCCCTTTGTTGTCACCAGTCCCCTGTGATGTCACTTGTCCCCAGTGATGTCACCAATGTTTTTGTGATGACACCTCTGTCCCCTGTGTTGTAACCCCTGTCCCCTGTGATGTCACCGATAGCCCTGTGACATCACGGCTTTCCCTTTGTGGTCACCAGTCCCCTGTGACACCACTGTTCCCCAGTGATGTCACTGCTGTCCCTGTGATGTCACCCCTGTCCTTGTGTAGTCACCGATGTCCCCAGTGATGTCACCCCTGTCCTTGGGAGATCACGGCTGCCCCTTTGTTTTCACCAGTCTTCTGGTGAAGACCGGCGATGTCATTGCTCCACAATGATGTCACTGCTGTCCCTGTAATGTCACCACTCTCCCCTGTGTCACCACTCTCCCCAAAGTCCCCCATGATATCACTGATGTCTCTGTGTTGTTATCCAGTCCCCTGTGATGTCACCAATCTCCCTGTAATGTCATTGATGTCCCTGTGACATCACGGCTTTCCCTTTGATGGCAAGAGTGGCCAATAATTTCACAGGTTCCTCCGTGATGTCACCACTGTCCCCTGTGATGTCACCAATGTCCACAATGATATCACTGGTGTCTCTGTGTTGTCACCTCCACTCCCTGTGACGTCACCGATGTCCCAGTGACATCACGGCTTTCCCATTGCTGTAAGCAGTCCCCTGTGATGTCACTGGTCTCCAATGATGTCACTGCTGTCCCAGTGATATCACCACTGTCCCCAGCAGTGCCACCGTCCCTGTGATGTCACTAATGTCACTGTAATGTCACCAGACCCCTTTGATGTCACCAAAGTCCTTGTGACCTGACTGCTGTCCCTCTGTTGTCACTCTGATGTCACTGATCCCCAGTGATGTCACTGGTGTCTCTATGATGTCACCACTATCCCCTGTGATGTCACCAGTGACACCAATATTAACTGGTGTCTGTGATGTCACCCCTGGCCTTGTGAAGTCATAGTTTTCCCCTGTGATGTCAAAGATGTCCCCA
>NW_020962952.1:7927-8991 GCF_003031625.1 Empidonax traillii | reverse complement strand
GTCTGCATAAACCTTCTCTCAACTTACAGTAATTGGGTGTGGGGTGAGAGCAAATTGAGCCAGAGCAAAACCACAAAATGTTGCCTTAAGAGACCATGGAGAAAAAGACTCCAGGCCAATTTAGGTAGGAGATAAGATCAAGAGACCTGGTCCTTTAATGAGTTGTTAGGCCTAGAGGAACACATACCATGTGTGCCCCACCAGACAGGGGTTCTAGGATTTTATAATAAGGTCCATCCAATCCCAGGTTTATGCAGCCCTGGTTCTGTCCCATTCTGCCCCCTGACACAGCCCTTCAGGAACTGGGTTTGGTGTCTTTGGGTGTCTTCCTCATCTTCATCTTATTCGCAGCACACACAATCCTGGGAGTTCCTAAAGAGTTCTACCTAGAAGGTCACTGTGTCTGGGTGATATCTTCTGGTCCAGGCCTTAGGGTGTTTTTCTACAATTCTACCTTGAAAAGAAGACTAAAAATGGAGTTTAGAGGGATTGATATGGAATGGGGTAGCAGGGTTGGGTATGTGTAACTACTCTGTTAAGTGTAAGGGATATAATACAGCTACATTAAAATATATTCACTACACAACTAGTTCTAAAATCTACAAAAGGTAAAAAAACCCAAAAAGGTCTGAGACATCAGTGTGAATTGACTGTGGTGTGAGTGTTGTTATTGGCAAACTATAATTCAGTCTCTGTTCATTTTTAGTAAATGCTACTGAATCCCTTGATAACTGTTAAGTTGGTCAATGACTAAATGCTACTAATCTCTTTTGCCCCCTTATCTTTGGATCCAAACCCTTTGCACACTGACCCTCTTGCATCCCAAGGCTCTGTATAGATCATTCCCTTTTATAAAAAAAAAAAAAAAGCTATTATTTGGGAGCTGCTCTTTGAAATTTTCCTCCTCAGCTAAACTACAAATCAACTCCAATTACTTGTTGAAGATATTAAGACATGAAGACAATGAAAAAAAAAAAAAAGAAAAAATAATTTGTTTGTCTGTATTTTAATGAGCCCCACAGTGTGTTTAGAGACAAGTCCATCATCCTGAGGTACTGAGAGAA
>NW_020962952.1:0-1310 GCF_003031625.1 Empidonax traillii | reverse complement strand
AGGAAGGAAACTTCCCCAACCCCAGCCAGGCTTTTCTCAGCAGCTGAGCTGCTGCCCAGAGCCTTTGGCTCCCTGCACTCAGGGCCTCCAAGGAGCTGCTGCAGAGTCCCTGGGGAGGCTTTGGCAGGAGGGGCCCTCGGGGGGCTCCTTAAGGCTTCAAGGGCCTGCAGGATTTTCAGAGCAATTTGGAGTTTGCTTTTGGTTTTGCATCTCTGAGAGGTTGGTGCAGCCATGCCCTCCAATTATCTGCTGTAACGAGTCCCTTGAGAGCCCCAGACAGTGACAACCCTCAGTGGGTCATTAATGCTTCAAGGCACTCAGGGTTTATTAAGGTACTTTTTTTGACACTGAATCTGTGAGAGGTTTGTTCAGGAATGGCCTCCAATTATCTGCTTTAATTAGTCCCTGGAGAAAATGTCAGTTGTGACACCCACTGAGGCTCATTAATGTTTCAAGGCACTCAAGGTTTATTAAGACACTTTTTTTTGACTCTGAGTCTTTGAGAGGTTTGTTCAAACCTGGCCTCCAATTATCTGCTCTAATGAGTCCCTTGGGATTCTCTATCAGTAGTGACACTCAGTGGGGCTCATTGATGGTTCAAGGAACTCAAGGTATATTTATTAAGACACTTCTTTTTGACTCTGAGTCTTTGAGAGGTTTATTCAGTCCTGGCCTCCAATTATCTGCTTTAAGGAGTCCCTTGAGAGCCTTTGTCAGGAATGGCCCTCAGTGGGGCTTATTAAAGCTTCAAGGTACTACAGGTTTGTTAAGGTACTTTGCTTTTTCTTTTGACTCTCAGTTTTGAAGAGGTTTGTGCAATCATGGCCTCCAATTCTGTGCTTTAATTAGTCCCTGGAGAGACTTTGTCAGCAGTGACACTCAGTGGGGCTCGTTAAAGCTTCAAGATACTCAAGGGTTTTGAAGGAACTCTTCCTTTTGAAAGTGAGTTTTGGAGAGGTTTGTTCAGTCATGGCCTCAAATTCTCTTCTCCACCGAGTCCATGAGGAGCCTGTTTTGGGAATGGCCCTCACGGGGACCCATTAATGCTTCCAGATATTTTGGATTTTCCTTCTGACTTTTACTTATGGACAGGTTTGTACAATCTCCCCTGAGTCCCTGAGGTTCAAGGACTCAGCACCAAAAGCCCCCCGGGGCTCCCTCAGATAAAGCAAGTCCTGACAAACCATGGCCCTTCCTGTGATTTCCCTCTGGTCTGGACAGTAAATTAGGAATGTTGTCTCATGGAATCCGGGGACCATTGTGACACTGCCCAGAGCCTTTGTCTGCCTGCACTCCTGGCCTGCAAGGAT
>NW_020962951.1:8174-9492 GCF_003031625.1 Empidonax traillii | reverse complement strand
GGCACCTGCCCTTCAACACGGCACCCAGTACACCCCAAAAGGTGCTGGGACCCCCCTAAACCGACGGGAAAAGGGTGGGAGAGGTCAGAAGAGTGAGGAGGGCAGCGGGGCTTTGGTTTCCTGTCCCCTCCTCTGTGTGACAGAGTCATGTCCCCACCCTCAGGTCCGTGTCCCCAGCCCTGCGCTCCCCTGGCTCTGCTGGGACATTGAGGAGGACCAGGTTGGCTCCATGGGCTGAGACTGATGGGCTGAGCGGGGGTTGAGGGGAGCCCCCCATGTCCCCGGGGTGCAGGGACTGGGGGGTCGTGTCTGCTGGGCCCCCCTAGCTTGGTGGGGCAGAGGAACTTGAGGGGCTGGTGGTGGGGCAGGATGATGCCACCCCTCGGGTCCCCAAGAGCTGCTCAGGGAGGGGAAACTGAGGCACGGATTGAGGGAGGAGGGGCTGGCGGGGCTTTTCTCGAGGCTGTGGTTGGTTGCTGTGCCACCCCCATGCTGGGACCACCAAAAGAGGAAAGAAAGCCCTGAGCCTCTGTCTCTGAAGAGAAGTTGTAGCACAACTCGGCACTACACAAAGAGCAAGAGTTTCCTGTGCAAAGCACCTTTGAACTGGCAGGTATTCACAACGGGGAAAGCCCCGTTGTGAATCCTAGATGTAAAAGTAAAAAAAACTCTAAACCTTACCCTCACCCTAACCCAAACGCTAAATCCTAACCTTAACTCTAACCCTAACCCTAACCCTAACTCTAAGACTAACCCTAACCCTAACCCTTGTTAACCCTAACCCTATCCCCTTTCTTACACTAATTTAAATGCCCTCCCAATAATTCCCAAGCCTGTATGGAAATCTCATCCTCTCTCTGTCTCAGAGCCCCCCACTTATCTTGCAGAGAGACGGGCCTGTCCATCCACCTTCCAAAAGCACGTCCCTTCAGCTGGCTCATGGCTTCCTGTAGTCCCTGGCTTCTTCTCTTCATCAGCTCCAAGAAAGGAAACCAAAATCAGTGCAGGACTTTAGCATCACATCGGCCAAACCCCAACCATTCCCACACTCTCCTAAGTGCACCCAAGTCCTCGTGTCACTGCCTCCAGCAAGAGGTGCAGAGCTTGCAACTCCCACTGCGTGGTACATCTGGAACAGGGAAAACAAACTTCCAGTGGCATTTCTGACACTTCCCTGGGCCCCTGCTCCTCCCCGATACCTCCCCGACTCACCTGGGACGCTCATTTCTTTCCAAAGGTTACCGGGCTGGCACCTCCAAAGAGAAGAGGGCAATGCTTAAATGCCCAGCCCTGAAGTCCCTGCCATCGCCCACAAGGC
>NW_020962951.1:0-1231 GCF_003031625.1 Empidonax traillii | reverse complement strand
GGCCCTCAAGGCAATTGGCCTCTGGAGCTGGTAGACAGAGATAGGAAACCAAATAGCCCCCTTGTATTCCGGGAGGAAATAGTTGGTGACTTACTGAATCATCTGGATCCTCACAAGTCCATGGGACCAGACGGGATCCATCCTAGGGTAATGAGGGAGCTGGCAGAAGAGCTTGCCAAGCCGCTCTCCGTCATCTTCCAACAGTCCTGGCTCACGGGGGAGGTCCCATATGATTGGAAGTTGGCAAATATCACTCCAATCCATAAAAAAGGATGCAAGGCTGACCCTAGTAACTACAGGCCTGTCAGCCTGACCTCGGTGCCTGGCAGAGTTATGGAGCAGATCATCCTGTGGGCAATCACACAGCAGCTACAGGATGGACAAGGGATCAGACCCAGCCAACGTGGGTTTAGGAAGGGCAGATCCTGTTTGACCAACCTGATCTCCTTTTACGATCAGATGACCCACCTGGTGGATGAGGGAAAGGCTGTGGATGTGGTCTATCTGGACTTCAGCAAAGCCTTTGACACTGTCTCCCATAATATACTCCTGGAAAAACTGGCAGCCCATGGCTTGGACAGGGGCACTCTGTGCTGGGTCAGGAACTGGCTTGAGGGCCGGGCCCAGAGAGTGCTGGTGAACAGGCCTGCATCCAGCTGGCAGCCGGTCACCAGTGGTGTCCCCCAGGGATCAGTGCTGGGCCCAGTCCTGTTTAAAATCTTTACCGACAATTTAGAGGAGGGGATTGAGTCCATCATCATCAAATTTGCAGAGGGCACCAAGTTGGGAGGGAGTGTTGACCTGCCGGAAGGCAGGAGGGCTCTGCAGAGGGATCTGGATAGGCTGGAGAGATGGGCTGACTCCAATGGGATGAAGTTCAACAAGGCCAAGTGCCGGGTCCTGCACTTTGGCCACAACAATCCCCTGCAGCGCTACAGGCTGGGCACAGAGTGGCTGGAGAGCAGCCAGGTGGAAAGGGATCTGGGGGTGCTGATTGACAGGAGGCTGAACATGAGCCAGCAGTGTGCCCAGGTGGCCAAGAAGGCCAATGGCATCCTGGCCTGCATCAAGAACAGTGTGGCCAGCAGGAGCAGGGAAGTAATCCTTCCCCTGTACTCTGCGTTGGTGAGGCCACACCTTGAGTATTGTGTTCAGCTCTGGGCCCCTCAGTTCAGGAAGGATAGTGAGGTGCTGGAGAGGGTCCAGAGAAGAGCAACGAGGCTGGTGAAGG
>NW_020962950.1:7702-8733 GCF_003031625.1 Empidonax traillii | reverse complement strand
TCTTGCAGCTGCCAAATGGCAGCCCTGGCAGGAGCTGTCAGGATGGCTGTGCTGGATTTGCTGGGGGGCAGCAGGAGAAGCTGCTGCAGAGCAGGACTTGGTGGTGGCCCATCAGAGGCCCAGGGCCAGAAGGTTCCCTGTGCCAGGGCCCTGCTCAGGAAGCACATCCACTGCCAACACCTGCCCCTTGCCAGCCAGCGCAGGGGGTCTGGGATCTGCTCTGCAGCCCCTGCCCAGGCAGAGCTGCCCCTGGGCCCTGGGCTGGCCATGGGCTCTGGCAGCACTGGCAGGGAGCAAAGTGCCCAAGTGCCCTCCAGACAACTTCAGGCTCTTCAGCTGTTTCCCTGGGTGTCCTGCAGGGCTGCAGGTGCCCTCCAGAAGGGCTCAGCTCTGCCACAGTATCTCTGTGCTGCACAGGATCCCTGTGGAGAAAACTCCTCCGTGCTTAATCCATGGAAATGCTCTGGGCAGCTACAATGGGCATTTGGTGTCTAACTCTGGGAGGAGAGAGATGAAAAAAAAAGGAGTGTGTCAGTCTGTTCTTTGGACACGGATTCCTGGCTATCTGTGCAGTTTCTGTGTAGGGGAACAGTTGAGTGTGATGCTCCTGCAGCTCCAAGCTGCCAGCACAGGGCAGCTGAGCACAGATTGATGGGCAGAGCAGCTCTTGTGTCTGCACTGAGGGACCGTCCCTGTGCCCTCAGAACCCACAAGACTTGACCTGCAGTGCCATGGAAATGTCAGGGATTTCAACCATCCAAAACCACTCCTAACTGTGGCAGGTGCAAGTGGGGGAACAAACACAAAGAATTCCCTCAGCTCAGTCCTTCATTTGGGCAAATTGCAAACAGCAAAGCTGAGAAGCTCTTGGATGTATCAGGAGCAAATTTAATTAGAGATCCCTCTGTATTCCAAGTTCCCTCTGCCAGCAGAGCAAGAAGGAGTCCTTGGCAGCCCAGCCCAGAGTTCCTGCTTCCAATGGTGCCCTCAGGCAGCAACAGCCAGAGCTCAGGGGAAGGAGCTGCAGGGAG
>NW_020962950.1:0-1319 GCF_003031625.1 Empidonax traillii | reverse complement strand
TGCTGTTTATTTGAATCAAGCAGCAGTGTTTTATACAGTTTTCTAACAATAGTCTTCTATCAGCTTTGTTTCTTTAACATTCTTTATGTCCTTTCTCACTCTGATAGCTGGTACTGAGACCCTTTTTCCTATATCTAGTTTTGCTACTGCTTCTCTTGGTAGATCTTTCACATTCTGGTACCATCAGAATACCATCAGAACAACAGATCATGTTTTCACAATTGAAACATAAGATTATATTCTCATAGCAACATATTTTTTATGTTAGCATCATAAGGTTATGTGCTCACAGCTGCACCATATCCTCTATGTTAGCACCATAAACCCCTACACTTCCCCCTTTTTCTTTAAACAAAGCAGACACAGTTTGAGCCATTAAGCTGCAAAAACATTGAACCAGACATGGCAGAAAAATACATTCTCCTTGAAGCAGAAAGACAACAAGTGCCAACCACTGTACAGTTTGCATAAGCCATGGTCCCAATCCAAGTTCTTTCAGCCAATCAGTAAATGGTGATGTACCATAGGTAACATGATCCAAACATTCCTGTAAGGTCTGCAGTTGTTTGTGTTTGCTGTTTGAATGGTCAGACAAATTCATGCAACACATTCCTTCACATTCCTGACACCCATGGCCTTGTGCCAGCAGTAAAAAGTCAATTGCTGCTCTGTTTTGCAAAACTGTGTGTTGTACACTACCTACATCAGTCAGGAGCTGTGATATGACATTGGATGTTGTGTTAAACTGTTTAATACTCCAGCATGCTGAGCACTTCAATTTAGCATAATTAGAAGGGGCAGCTCCTCCAGGAACAAAAATGGCTAATGCTATTGTCCCTGTGTCTGATCCAATTCTAACACCATCATCACAGTCTGGACCAAAGTGATGAAGATTTCTTTCGTACGTCGTGTTTCGTTCCACACTTGCCTTAGGCTGGGGGCAAAGAGTGTTAATTTTCTGATATAACATGGACCTCCCACTGGATGAAAAGGGATACCTTCCCATGCACGATTACCACAAATCAGGAAATATCCTGGTGGTAATAAAAAGCCTCCAGATGTGTTGACACTAAATTGCCCTGCACTGTTCTCAGAAAAATTCCAGTAATCAGAATTACCGCTCAGATTTTGATATCCACTCCCTGCTAGTTGTTCACCCTGTGTGTGAAGCCAAAGGTACCAAGGGTCACCAAAATCAGCTACTCCTGTTCCATTCCATGGTTGTTCTTCAGGGCTAACATTGCTGCAGTTGGTGTATGAGGTCACATTTGCCCACTGAGCAGGTGCTACAGAGCCCAATAGGTCTAATTCTTGTAAGG
>NW_020962949.1:8344-9666 GCF_003031625.1 Empidonax traillii | reverse complement strand
CCACATGTGGCACGGTGGTCTCAGCTCTCTCCAGGCCGGCACAGTTCCAGTCTCCGGTGGCAGGCAGGCAGCACGCGGTGGCGGAGAAAAGGGGAGGGGAGGTGGGCAGAGATTGTCGGCTACAGTCACCAGTTCTTCTCCCTTTCCTCTCCCTGATTTTCCAAAATTTGTCCTCAAGGTTTATAGTGATCAAAAGAGGTTATATGTGGTTTCTTGGCACATAACCAGTTCAGACGTTGGAGGAGATACGATAACCATAAACAATGGCAGGATCTTTTGGCAGGAAAAGTGCTGTAGGAAGTGCTGTGAACCTGTGGCAGAGAACTGACAGAGAATGTTTGATATGAAGTTTTTGACAGGCAGAAATAATGGAGTAACAATTTTTGGCATTTCTGTATTATCTGTGTGTTACAGATGGTTGCCATGGTAACCAACATAATGATGGGAATGCATAGTGGTTGCCATGGTAACCGTCCATAGGAAATGGAATGCATAATGGTTGCCATGGTAACTGAACGTAGCAATGGGATAATGTGACAGTTGCCATGGTAACCGACTTCACAATCGGAATGCATAATGGTTGCCGTATTAACCAACCCTAGCAATGTAAATGCTCAGTGGTTGCCATGTTAACCCACATACCTATATGAATGTGTAATGGTTGCCATGGTAACCAAGGCATCAATTGGACTGCATAATGGTTGTCATGGTAAATGACCGTAACAATGAGAATACATAAGGGTTTCCATGGTAAGCGAAAAAACAATGGGAATGCATAATGGTTGCCATGGTAATCGAGGTCACAATGAGAATGCTTAGTGGTTGCCATGGAAACTAATGTCACAGTGGGAATGGATAATGGTTGCCATGGTAATGAACGTCACAATGAGAATGCACAATGGTTGCCATGGTAACAGATGCAACAATGATAATGCATAATGATTGCTATGGTAATAGAAGTCACAATGAGAATGCATAATGGTTGCCACAGTAACCAGTGTTACAATGAGAATGCATAATGGTTGTCATGGTAACCACCTTTAACAATGAGAATGCATAATGGTTGCCATGTTAACCACTTCTAACAATGAGAATGCATAATGCTTAACTTGGTAACCCCTTGTAACAATGAGAATGCATAATGGTTGCCATGGTGTTAGGAGGTACTTTTGATTTAGATGATCAATGGAGCACAAAGAGGTGAGAAAGTGATTATATTCGCATGTGAAATGAGCCAGAATATTGTACAATGTGACTTTATTGCACAAGTTCACTGTAAGGCCCATTGTGCCTTTAACAAAGTCAACTCGATGTCCCCTATC
>NW_020962949.1:0-1231 GCF_003031625.1 Empidonax traillii | reverse complement strand
TGCAGGCAGTGCCCTCAGCCCTGCTGGGCTGTGCAGAGGAGCTGCTCAGCAGCAGAGCTGTGTCTTTGAAGCTGTTCTTGGTTGCCAGGAGCTCCCTGTGTGCCAGGAGCCCAGCCCAGCTCAGCAGCACAGCAACAGCCCCAGGCATTTCATCAGCCTTGGGGGCTTTGGGGATGAGTCCCTGAACATGAGACCCTGAGGAGAGTTGCAGGAACCTCTTGAGAAACCAAAGTGAGATTCAAACTGTAAAGTTTCTTGTAGTGTTAATGGGTCCCACAGAGGGATGCAACTGAGAAAAGATCTTGTTAGAGCACAAATGTGGAAATTGTGATGACAGGTCACAGAATCACAGAATCATCAAGATTGGAAGAGAACTTCAAGATCTTGTGGTCCAAATGTCAACCAGCAGCACTAGCAGCATAATCACCCCTAAACCACATCCCAAAGTGCCATATGCAGATGCCACCTGAACAGTTCCAGAGGCTCCACCACCTCCCTGGGCTACTTGTTCCACCGCCTGAGAACCCCTTCAGTTGAAGTTTTTTTTAGTATCTAATCTGAACCTCACCCAAGGCAACTTAAGGCTATTTCTTCCTCCTTTCACTACAAGCTTGGTAGAGGAGACCAACCCAAACCTCACTAAAATCTTGGTTTGGATCATTGTAGAGAGCAATGCACATTGTAGAGAGGTGCACTCTGAGCCTCCTCTTCTGCAGACTCAATAACCCCAGTTCCCTCAGCTGCTCCTCATCAGACATGTTTTCCAGGCCCTTCCCCAGCTCCGTTCCCTTCTCTGGACACGCTCCAGCCCCTCCAGGGCCTTTTTGCACTCAGGGGCCAGAACTGGACACAGCACTCGAGGTGGGGCCTCCTCAGTGCCCAGCACAGAGGGACAATCCCTGCCCTGGTCCTGCTGGCCACCCTGTTCTCCACAAAGGCCAGGGTGCCCTTGGCCTTCTTGCCCCCCTGGGCACACTCTGGCTCATCTCCAGTCCCTGTCAAGCAGCACCCCCAAGTCCCTTCCTGCTGAGCAGCTCTCAAGCCCCTCTGCCCCCAGCCTGGAGCGTTCCAGGGGGTTTTGGGACTAAGTGCATGGCCTTACACTTGATTATGCAACCTGTCCAGATCCCTCTGCAGAACCTTCCTGCCCTGCAGCAGATCCACACTCACACCCAACTTCATGATATCTGTTCGTTTCCTGAGGGGGCACTCGATCCCCTCATCCAGATCA
>NW_020962948.1:7802-9126 GCF_003031625.1 Empidonax traillii | reverse complement strand
GCCATGTAGGAGAGGAGGCAGGCCCCAAGGGGGCCAGGGCCCCCTCCTCCCCTGGCCCTGGGCTGGGGGCAGGTGTGGCACTGAAACCCTCCTTCTCTCTTGTAACAGAGTAGAGAGAAAAAAACTTCAGAGAAGAACCTGGACAAGACATGCTGCAAAAGGAAGTCCAGAGAGAGAGATAGCACAGCCTCCAAGGTCAGAGCTAGCAGTTGAAGGAGAGGGAAGAAAAGCTTGAAGGGAGAGCTACTTTTCCCCCCCCTCTCTCTCTCTCTCTCCCTTCAGCAGGGAAGAGACTGAAAACTAAAAATCCCTGCCACTTGTGGAAAACTGTTGGGGAGCAGAGACGACCCTCTGCAGCTCATGAAGGAGCCCATTCTGAAAGAAGAATTCTTGAAGAAGATGTGACTCCATGAGAAACCCTAGAATAAAACAGAGTCCTGCTGGAGACCTGTGGCCCATGGAGAGAGAGAGACCTACGCTGGAGAGAGACAGTTTGGATAGGATATGGGATCCATGCTAGTGAAGCTGAATTTGTGACCCTGAGGGACAGCAGAGAATGGAAGAACTGTTGTCCAAGAGATGAACCCATGTTGGAGAGGTCTATCAAGGACTGTTCTTCTCTGGGGAGGAACCTCCACAGGGAATAGGGGTGGACTCAAAAGCCATTATTCCCTGTGACCCTGTGGTGAGGATCCATGGTAGGCAAGTGTCCCCTTGCAGTCCATGGAAGACCCTACAGGGCCTGGGTAACCCCCAGCCTCTATCTTAGCCCAGGAGGGGGGTAGGCCCAGTCCCGAGGCCAACATAGAAGAGAGAGAGAGAAGGACAACTGTTCCAGCTGCAACGAATCAGAGTTGTTATCCTAGAGATAATAGAAGATGAACTTTTGAGTGCTGCAAAGTCATTTAAAACACCTGGAGCTCCGGAAAGAGCGAAAAAGACTGCTTCTCCTCCTGAACTGGTACAAAGGAGGAGGAGTGTTTTTTATAAATACGTAGTACTTTTACCTAATTAGAATTGTTGTAGATATAGTTCTTTATTTTTTATCTTCCTAGTAATAAATCTTTATATTATTCTCCCTAATCAAATCTCTTTTTTCTGCATAAACGTTCTCTCAACTTATAGCAATTGTGTGGGAGGTGAGAGAAAATTGGTCCAGAGCAAACACATGACATTTTTGGTGGAGTATGCGGACAAAGACTGCCAGGAGAGGCAGAGGCTTAATCAGACCTCAACACAAGTCTTGCACAGTCCCCAAATGTACTTTCCTGTTGCCCATCATAAGACTCAGACCTCAAACAGAATCCCCCATCTTCAACTGGCA
>NW_020962948.1:0-1058 GCF_003031625.1 Empidonax traillii | reverse complement strand
GGTGCAGATGCAGCCCAGGTCTGTGAGGGAGAGGTGCAGCAGGAAGAAGTCCCTGGGGGTGTGCAGGTGCTGGTCGCAGGCTACGGCGCTGAGGATGAGGCCGTTGCCCAGGAGGGCAGCCAGGGAGATGCCCAGGAAGAGCCAGAAGTGCAGCAGCTGCAGCTCCCGCCTGGCTGAGAATGCCAGGAGTAGGAACTGGGCCATGGAGCTGCTGTTGAGCATTTGTTGCTTCCTCAGTGTTTGGATCTGTTGAGGAGGAGAAGTCAATGCTGAGTTAGACCAGACTGCTGCAGCCAAACAGGACACGTCTCACAGCCACCCCACTCTCAGGCTCTCTCTCCTCACTCAGACCTCCCTGCAGCTCCCTCCCCTGAGCTCTGGCTGTTGCTGCCTGAGGGCACCATTGGAAGCAGGAATTCTGTGAATGTGGCCCTCAAGGACTTCTTCTTTCTCTACTGGCAGAGGGAACTTGGAATGCAGGGTGATCTCAATTTAATCAGATGCCTAAATGAAGGACTGAGCTGAGGGAATTTTTTATGTTTCCTCCCCCACTTGCATCTGCCACAGTTAGGAGTGGTTGTAGATATTGGAAATCCCTGACATTTCCATGGCACTGCAGGTAAAGTCTTGTGGGTTCTGAGGGCACAGGGACGGTCCCTCAGTGCAGACACAAGAGCTGCTCTGCCCATCAGTCTGTGCTCAGCTGCCCTGTGCTGGCAGCTTGGAGCTGCAGGAGCATCACACTCAACTGTTCCCCTACACAGAAACTGCACAGAGAGCAAGGAATCCGTGTCCAAAGAACAGACTGACACACTCCTCACCTTTTCATCCCTCCCCTCCCAGAGTGAGACACCAAATGCTCATTGCAACTGCCCAGAGCATTTCCATGGAGTTAGCACTGAGGAGTTTTCTCCACGGGGATCCTGTGCAGCACAGAGATACTGTGGCAGAGCTGTGCCCTCCTGGAGGGCACCTGCAGCCCTGCAGGACACCCAGGGAAACAGCTGAAGAGCCTGAAGTTGCCTGCAGGGCACTTGGGCACTTTGCTCCCACAGACA
>NW_020962947.1:6948-8279 GCF_003031625.1 Empidonax traillii | reverse complement strand
CAGAGAAGGAACCCCTTTAGTGCCCCCCCTGGTTCCAAAACTCACCATGCAAACCCATGTACATGAATTCACACTAACCTGGCTGCTCCCAAGTGCACTCCAACCAGGATCACACCCAGTGAGGGACTCTGCTGAAGACACCTGGGGTCAACACAGCAGGGCTGGAGCACTGTGGGGAAGGACAAGGCCCCAGGGAAGCTCCTGGCACTGTTTGTGCACTCACAGGCTGCACACAGAGACAAGAGTCAAAAGAAACCCAAAGACTTTCCTGAGGGCAGTGTTGGGCAGGACGGGGTCAAAGCAGCTGCCCAAAGCACACCCAGAGAGAGCAACAACCAGTGACCATTGGGGTGAGCTGAGGAGGGAGGGAAGAGAATGACATGGCCCATCCTCATGCCCAGGAGTCCTTGGGGATCCACGGAGGATTGCTGCAGCTTCTTCTTGAAAACAGCACTTCAAACAAGCCCAGCAGAGAGATCCAGACTGACACATCACTTGCCTGCTCTGGATCCATCCAGCCCTGGAGCTGAGTCTACTCACAACATTCTTGAGTCCTTGCCCTAGAAATTCTACAACATTTCATCCCAAAAATCAGAAGAAGCCTTCACTGGGGCATGGAAGAAACGTGGCAACCAAAAGGCAGCACTTTGGAAACCAAAGCACAGCCAGTCTCATCAGCTATGCTGGTTTGCATTCCAGATGAGCTTGTGGGGAAAGTGTTACCTCTGCAAAGGCTGCCCCTGGTCGTGCAGCAGTGAAGGGCAGGTGGAAAAGGCAGCCCCATCCCTGCTCTCTCCTCCACTTCTCTTGCCTCCTTCTGCTTGGGAACCAGAGGAGTCTGGGAAAGCCCAAGGGAGACACCTCAGGGCGCTCAGAACACGGTGCTGGGCTGAGGATGGACATGTTCCCACGTTGATAGCAGGAGAGGTGAATGGCTTTGCCTTTCCCTTCTCTTTGTTTGCTTTGCTTGCCCTTGGCAGCAAGGTCCCCCCAAGGCCCCACCAAGGTGGGGCCCATCTGTGTCCTCTCCTCTAAGGGACAGGCAGACAGGCAGAGGGCAGGAACTTCTCCTCCCCCAAGAGGACAGAGTCTCAGATGCCCCCGGGCTCCCTGCACTGCTGTGCTCCACTTGCAGGGACGTTCTTTCCCTCTTTTGCCTCCTTAAATCTTTCTGCTGAATCCAAGCCTGGCCTCCCTGTTGGCTTTCCCAGCCCTGCACACACTCTCCAAGCTGTCCAAGCAGGAGGGGCTTGCTCGGCAGTGGAAGTGGCTGATGGCACAGGAGACCCTTCTCCCCTGACAGAGCAATGGGAGGCTGGGACAGCCTGCAA
>NW_020962947.1:0-1246 GCF_003031625.1 Empidonax traillii | reverse complement strand
CATAAGAGAAACACCCTTCCACTAAAGGCCGTGCCATCTCGTCAGGATCAAACACTTGTTCTGGCATGAGCTCCCAACTAACGGGAGGTGTCACGTGTCCTACCAATTTGCCAAAATTCACCCACATTCCTTCCCATCCAGAGACTGGCTTTTCCAAAGCTCTTCCCAAAGTTCCAGAGAATCCTTTTGAGGTTTGACCTTCTCTGCAGCAAGGAAAACAGTACCACACTACTTTTCCAATTTTAAATAACACTTCCATGACCTTTATCAATATTAGTCCTGTTGCAAAACAATCTATGTCAGGATTGGGACCAATTCCAATCCAAGGACCCTCCGCTACTAGGCCCTTGAGGTCATAAGTAAGGAAAGGTAGAAATTGGTAGATGTCTTCTGGTTCCTTTCTTATAGGAAATCCATAGATATATATGAAAATGGCTAGGGTGGCCAAAAAAATGAATAAAGACCATGTTTATACATTAGTTCTCTTTGTTCCCAAACAGTAAGTACGTTTATACAAACAAGCCTCTCTTGGCAGCTTTCCCAGTAACTTTTCAAAAAAAACCCCAGGACAAACAAAACAATCCCTGTATAGGCCACCAAAAAATCTGTAATGGTTCTGACCTGGCTCCCTGCCAGATACTGAAACTCACAGTAACAACCCCTTCCCCCTCCCTTCTTCCCTTAGGACAAAGGAAAAAAAAAACTATGGAAACTGAGGACCCCAAAATCAAGCTAGTTCTATAAAATATCTATTTTGCATATATTGCAGTTATATACCTTTAATATGCTGTGTACACAGCGCAGGGAATCCAAACACCCGCTGAAGGGAAAAGGGAAAAAAGGGACAAAAAGAGACACAGAACAGATATACACAATCAAACCCAAGCATAAGTGTTCCTTTGCTCAGCTGTGGAAACAATTCAGAGCTCTTCACTGCTTCCTGGCTCCCCTCCGAGGGTTTGTGCTGAGCAGTTGGCTGCCAGTCTGGGGGACAGGATGGGGTAACATGTACATCTCATCCCTTGTGATGGCTGAAACTTTCTCTTAGCAGCCACCACACTCTTACATCCTATTTCCTGCATCTGCTCTGCCATACAGACTGGATCATGGAGCAGTTTCTACAGCATCCAGCCCTGTTGTTTGCAAAGAGAGCAGGGTTGGGGAGAGATGTGTTTGATCCAAGGCCATCTGGGGCACAGCTACCAGGAAATGCTGGAGTTTTGCACACTTGGTGAAGTAAGGAGGA
>NW_020962946.1:8164-9384 GCF_003031625.1 Empidonax traillii | reverse complement strand
GAGTCCAGATTCAGTCAGGATAATGGTCCATCAGGCACAGGTCCAGGGTCCCTTTGGTTCCAGGAGTCCCCACAGTTTCACAATTAAACCCTTTTATTCCATGAGGTTCCACAGCATCCCAGTTGCCCTGATGACCCCAGGAGGTTCCCCAGTTTCCGTGGGTTCCTTTGGTTCCATGAGGTTCCACAGTGTCACAAGGACCCCTTGATTCCAAGAAGCCCTGCAATGTCATAGTGGTCCCTTGATTCCATGAGGTTCCACAGTGCCCCGGGGTTCCTTTATCTCCATGAAGTTCCACAGGATCACAGGGTGCCTTTGGTTCCACGAGGCCCCACAGTGTCACAGTGGCCCCTTGGTTCCACAGGGCTCTGCAGTTGAAGTACTGAGGCCTGAACAACATCCCCTGAGCCAAAGCTGGCTCTGGATGAACCTTCCAACTTAACGTTCTATTTCTCCACAGATCCGCTCATGAGCTAAAACTGTGTATGAGCATCAGTGAAATCTGTAGTGGGATAGGAGTGTATCTGTGTAAGATATATTTGTATCCACTCATTTGTGGGAAATATTTATATTTGTTCATTAATAAAATATGCATGATAGTGAAATGTGTGAAATATGAATGTATTTATCTTTCTATGTTTAGATCCTGGTCAAGGCCATGGCAGTCGATGTCTGGCCTTGTTTGGCAGCAGGTGGTGCACGTTGAGTCCCTTGGTTTGCCCCTTAGGCCCTGACCAGGCTTTGGGTGGAGAAATTACACCCTTGTTCCTTAGAGTTGGTGTCTGTGTGTCTCGTGCTGACCCTCTTCCCCTGGAGAAACAGGGTCCAGTGTGACACTGCAAGGGCTCATGGAACCCAAGCAATTTTGGGACAGGGTGGAACCTGGTGGAATCAAGGGGCCATTGTGACATTTCCAAACCTCAGGGAATCAAGGGGCCACTGGGACTCTGTGTCGGGGTTTTCCTCTGGGTTAATTTGCTTTCACACCCCCCACACAATTACTATTAGTTGAGAGAAGGTTTATGCAGACGAAAGAGACTGGATTTGGGGAAAATAGTATGAACATTTATTACTAGCAAAACAAAACTACTAAGGAACTATAACAATTCTACTTAAATAAAAAATACTATGTATTTACAGAAATACTTCTCCTCCCTTTTTATCAGTCCAAGGAGGAGAAGCAGTCTCTTTCTCTATTCTCGGAGCTCCAGATCTCTTCA
>NW_020962946.1:0-1333 GCF_003031625.1 Empidonax traillii | reverse complement strand
TACTTTGGGGTGTTGGGGCTGCTGGATCCAATCTCAGCCTTGGGTTATGTCAACATTTTCAGTTTAGAGGATTTACAAAGGTGGGACTGAACCACTTTTGTCCCCCAGGTTTTAAGGATGGCAAATCAGATCTACTGATAGAAATGAATTATTTAGGGTTACAAATGATCAGACTAAAGATCTTCATCAAAATTATTTACTGCACAATAGAAACAACAAAACTACCACTAGTACAGCATAAGATAGGACAGTGCTCTACACTAAAGCAATTGTTGAGGCAATTCTACTCAAGCTGGCACCAAAGCAAGAATTATGAATTAGAGAGGGATGGAACTCCCCCAGACCAACGCTCGGGGGGAGATCTCTGCTCTCAACCTCCAGCAGTGACCTTGGGGGGTCCCAGCCAAGGCAGGAATCTCCACACACCCCCCAAGAAGGGTTCTGTTGGCACAACCTGCCCCTGGCAAAGGGAACTGGCCCTTCCTGGTAGAAAGGGATGGACTGACAGTCACTGGACTCCAGGGGTTGCCTCACCATCAGGGGGGTCATTCGGGGTGGGAGCAGCAGCTGAAGCTCTTCCCGCAGTCGGGACACTTGTACAGTTTTTCTTACTGGTGGGTCCGTTGGTGTTTGGTCAGGGAACAGTTCCAGGTGAAGCTCTTCCCACACTCCCCACACTTGTAGGGCCTCTCCCCGGTGTGGATGCGTCGGTGGGTGACGAGGTTGCCGTTCTCTTTGAAGCCCTTCCCGCAGTCGGTGCAGCGGAAGGGCCTCTCATCTGTGTGTATCCGCTCATGGATGAGGAGATTGGAGCTGGTCTGAAACCTCTTCCCATATTGCAAGCACTTGTAGGGCCGTTCCCCAGTGTGGATGAGCTGGTGTCGGGTCAGGTGGGAGCTGTGCCTGAAGCTCTTCCCACACTCCCCACACTTGTAGGGCCGTTCCCCAGTGTGGATGTGCTGGTGCCTGAGGAGGTTGGAGCTCTGCCTGAAGCTCTTCCCACATTCCAAGCACTTGTACGGCCGTTCCCCAGTGTGGATGTGCTGGTGTCGGATCAGGTTGGAGCTGTACCTGAAGCACTTCCCACATTCCCTACACGTGTAGGGCCGTTCCCTAGTGTGGATGTGCTGGTGGCTGAGGAGGTGGGAGCTCAGCCTGAAGCTCTTCCCACATTCCAAGCACCTGAAGGGCTTCTCCCTGCTGGGAGGCTGCTCAGGGACCACCAGCTCGGAGCTCCGGCTCAAGCTCCGGCCGCCTTCCCGGCACAGGACGGCTCTTTCCTCCTCACAGCTCCCTGGGCTGGCTTTGCAGCCCCTCCTCCGGGGGCATCTCC
>NW_020962945.1:16500-17765 GCF_003031625.1 Empidonax traillii | reverse complement strand
CCCCTTGTGCCTGCCCAGAACTCCATGGAATAAAGCAGAGCTGCTGCCTTCCCCCTGCATGGACCAGAGTCACCGGCTCTGCCCAACTTGGACACCTCTGGAGTCAGCATGTTCTTGGGCAGCACAACTTAGCTCAGACCAGAGAGTTTCCCGGATTGTGCTTTGCCCCCTCTTTCCCCTGGGTTTGGTTTTTGTTCTTTGTTCATTCAGGGGGAAAGGGGGAGGGAGGCACTTGTTGATCCCTGTTTTTATCTGTTTAAAAAGGGAGTTGGGGCAGGGGAGGAGAGAGGGGGCAATTTCTCTCTCTGCTGTTGCTTTGAACTCTTCTGTTGGTAGTGCTGGTGTCGGGGCCCTGGCAGTCCTGCATGATTATCCTGAGCTCTGAGGAGCATGGAAAAGTACAAGTTTAACAATGCAAGGTCATGGAAAGCTACTGATATGCAAGTTGAAGGAACAAGTAACAGACTCCTGCTTTTCGTGAAGGCCACGGAGATGAAGGAGGGAACTGATAACAGACTTCTGCTTTTTGTGAAGGCCACAGGAGAAAATAGAAAGGACTGATAAACCACAAAAGGGGCTAATTGAGCTAAAAATAAGTAAAACAAAAGTTAGTCTGTTAGAGCACTATAGACAGCTTTATATCCAATCAATTTGTAACACGCTTGCTAATTGCCATATAAAAGAACTTTCTGCCTTTGTAATAAACGGATCAGATCTTGAACTCCATGAGTATTTGTGTCTGATTCCCGCTCGCTCGGAATGCCAGCGGCATCTGGTGACCCCGACGGACGTGATACCTTAAGGGTCGTGATCTGTTAAGGGTCGTGCTACCAGCTGCGGAGCCTGCGAGGATCCTGCTGCCAGCGGACAGAGAGCTGGGCGCCCGAAGAAAGGCGGAACGTGCACGGCTGACCGGTGAGTCAGGAAAATTAAGCAGGATGGGGATCACTGCATCGGCGGTGGAAAAAGCAATTATAGACAGCTTAATGAAGCTAGCTGAAAAATCTGAAACGTCAGTGTCACGGCAGGCAGTAATTGATCTGCTATGTTGGAGTCGCCGCCGTGGTTACCTTGCATCTACGCAAGATGTTTATAATAATGAAACGTGGAAGAAAGTGGGGGAGGACCTTTGGGAATCTGTGCAAGTTGGGGAGAAAGGGGCAAAGACTCTGGCTCAAACATACCGGGTTGTACGAGGTATGATCGCACAGCTACATGGAGAGGCGCAAGTCGCTGCGGCTGTCAAAGCTGCAGTGCGGTCTCCC
>NW_020962945.1:7727-9023 GCF_003031625.1 Empidonax traillii | reverse complement strand
GCCGGCGATTCCTTTTCGCCCTACAGGGGGACCATGCTATATTGGCAAATTAACCATGTTTGCACCTGCCATGCGTAACCTTATCCGACAAGTGAATGCTACGCGACAAAAGCGGAGTCTTCGCGATTTAGGCCCTGACTGCTATGATAAAGTGGACCTCGGTACAGTAGCAGGTACCGTAGCCCTTTCTTTTTTTGTTCCCGGTGGTGCGGCAGCTGCAAACTGGAATAAAATTAGAAGCCTCGCTTGTTGGGCTGTGAAACAGTTCAACTCTACCTCTGCAATCTTAACGGGTCTTGCTACTGACATAAATGACTTACGACATGCTGTTTTACAGAATAGAGCCGCAATTGATTTTTTGCTTTTAGCACATGGACATGGATGTCAAGATTTCGAGGGTATGTGCTGTATGAACCTCTCTGATCATTCGGCAAGTATTCACCGACAGCTGATGGAACTAAAGGAACGCATGCACAATGTTAAAGAGGGATCCTCAGGACTAGATGCCTGGTTTGCCTCTTTGGGCATTGGGGGCTGGCTAAAAGATGTGTTGAAACAGGGTCTGTCTGTGTTAATGCTTATTTTTGTTTTGTTGCTTCTTGTTCCATGTTTGTTGAAATGTTTTCAGAATTGTGTCACACAAAGTCTTGACATTGCATTTAAGGAAAAGGGGGGAGGTGTCGGGGCCCTGGCAGTCCTCCATGACTATCCTGAGCTCTGAGGAGCATGGAAAAGAACAAGTTAACAATGCAAGGTCATGGAAAGCTACTGATGTGCAAGTTGAAGGAACAAGTAACAGACTCCTGCTTTTTGTGAAGGCCACAGGAGATGAAGGAGGGAACTGATAACAGACTTCTGCTTTTTGTGAAGGCCACAGGAGAAAATAGAAAGAACTGATAAACCACAAAAGGGGCTAATTGAGCTAAAAATAAATAAAACAAAAGTTAGTCTGTTAGAGCACTGTAGACAGCTTTATATCCAATCAATTTGTAACACGCTTGCTAATTGCCATATAAAAGAACTTTCTGCCTTTGTAATAAACGGATCAGATCTTGAACTCCATGAGTATTTGTGTCTGATTCCCGCTCGCTCGGAATGCCCGCGGCAGGTCACCTTGTCATAAAAGGAAATGAAACCTGGCAAGGTATTTACAAAAAGAATTTTATTTACAGAGTCAGGTGTGCCTGGAAACCTTTGTGCAAAGCTCCCACTCTGCTGGTGACAGCCCCTGGCTCAGCGGCACCAGAAGCACAGCACTCGCAGGGAGCGCGCTGGTCTTGGCTGCTCCCTTGGAGA
>NW_020962945.1:0-1340 GCF_003031625.1 Empidonax traillii | reverse complement strand
GGACTCCTGAGAGCAGATCCTTGCAGGCCAGGAGTGCAGGCAGACAAAGGCTCTGGGCAGTGTCACAATGGTCCCCTGATTCCATGAGACAACATTCCTAATTTACTGTCCAGACCAGAGGGAAATCACAGGAAGGGCCATGGTTTGTCAGGACTTGCTTTATCTGAGTGAGCCCTGTGGGGCTTTTGGTGCTGAGTCCTTGAACCTCAGGCACTGAGGGGAGATTGTACAAACCTGTCCATAAGAGAAAGTCAGAAGGAAAATCCAAAGTATCTGGAAGCATTAATGGGTCCCCCTGAGGGCCATTCCCAGTACAGGCTCTTCATGGACTCAGTGGAGGAGAGAATTGGAGGCCATGACTGAACAAACCTCTCAAAGAGTCAAAGGCAGAGGAAAAGGCAAAGTACCTTAACAAACTTGTGGTACCTTGAAGCTTTAACAAGCCCCACTGAGGGCCATTCCTGACAAAGGCTCTCAAGGGACTTCTTAGAGCAGATAATTGGAGGCTATGACTGAAGAAATCTGTCAAAGACTTGGTGGGGAAAAGAAGTGTCTTAATAAACTTGGAGTGCCTTGAAGCATTAATGAGCCCCACTGGGTGTCCCAACTGACAGAGTCTCTCAGGGGATTAATTAAAGCAGATAATTGGAGGCAATGACTGAACAAACCTCTCAAAGACTCAGTGTCAAAAAAAGTACCTTAATAAACCCTGAGTGCCTTGAAGCATTAATGACCCACTGAGGGTTGTCACTGTCTGGGGCTCTCAAGGGACTCGTTACAGCAGATAATTGGAGGCCAGGACTGAACAAACC
Organism: Empidonax traillii; assembly: GCF_003031625.1. Taxonomy (NCBI): domain Eukaryota; kingdom Metazoa; phylum Chordata; class Aves; order Passeriformes; family Tyrannidae; genus Empidonax; species Empidonax traillii. The sequence continues at coordinate 528 of NW_020962945.1, read as the reverse complement.
TCTCAGAGGTGCAAAATCAAGAACAAATCCCAAATTGCTCTGGAAATCCTTCAGGCCCTCAAAGCCTTAAGGAGCCCCCCGAGGGCCCCTCCTGCCAAAGCCTCCCCAGGGACTCTGCAGCAGCTCCTTGGAGGCCCTGAGTGCAGGGAGCCAAAGGCTCTGGGCAGCAGCTCAGCTGCTGAGAAAAAGCCTGGTTGGCTTTGGGGAAGTTTCCTTCCTTTTCAGGCTTCCTCCAGCTTTGGGAAACGCTGCCTGGCAGATTGGCACCACCTAAGAAGGGCTCTGGCAGGTTCCTGGCAGCAAAGCCGACCTGCCCTGGGCTCCAACCCAGATCTTTGGAGCAGGGAGACACCTGAGAGTTCAGAAGAGGAGGCTGCAGCTTTGACAACATTTGGGGATGAGCAGGCATTGCTGGTATGTGAATAATCTGCATGTGAATGGTTGCTTTGAGTTCAAGCATTCAACTAAAATAAAGGTGGGTATCTCAGTGATTTGGTTTGGTTTTAAATAAGAATTTTTACATTTTCT
>NW_020962944.1:7739-9097 GCF_003031625.1 Empidonax traillii | reverse complement strand
CAATGCTGAGGTGGCTGGTAAAGGGTCACCGATGCTGCCTGTAAGGTATGATATGGTGATTCTTTATAATCCCTGCTTCATTCACCTCTAGGAGAAAAAGACTTGAAATTTCAGTTCCTTCTCCTGGACTGAGAGAATAATTTCTACGTCCCTTTGCCTACACAGAAAACCCAAAGCAAAAGTAGAAAGGACAGGGCACCTACCAGTCAGGCAGCCCTGACTTCTTGTGCTTCATTTAAACTCTCTTGTACGATCTCCTTTAGTCATCTGGAGCTGTGAGCAGCTTTGAAACCTGCTGTCCTCTGGCGTTGGAAGGATCCTGCTCTGTCCTTCCAGAGGTTGCTGCTTCCCCACAGCCCTTCTCCCCCAGCCCTGGGAGCAGCTCCCCAGCCCGGCTGAGGCTGCCCCTGGCAGGTGGCAGAGCTGCTGCCCCAGCACAGCCCCTGGGCTGCAGGACCCTGCTCTGCAGGACAGCTTGGGGCAGCCTGGGGGGCACAGCCCGGCTTCCCAGCCCTGCAGGAGCCCTGGCAGAAGGGAACCCTGCTGGGATGTGCCTGGGATGCTGCAGCAGGGACTGGGATGTGCCAGCGCTCACAGATCTTTGCCCAACCTGCAGACACGTTGCCCTTCATCCTGACTTACCATGAGGAAGCCTGAAAATATTCCTTCTCCAGTGGATCTTCCTCTCGGTTTCCCTCCAAGCCCAGGGCTCTGTGTAACCTCTCTTTGCCTTGTTTTGTGCCCTGGGTGCTGCAGGCAGTGCCCTCAGCCCTGCTGGGCTGTGCAGAGGAGCTGCTCAGCAGCAGAGCTGTGTCTTTGAAGCTGTTCTTTGTTGCCAGGAGCTCCCTGTGTGCCAGGAGCCCAGCCCAGCTCAGCAGCACAGCAACAGCCCCAGGCATTTCGTCACCCTTGGAGGCTTTGGGGTTATTTACATGAGACTCAGTCCCTGAGAGGAAGTTCAAACAACTTCTCAAGAAGTCCAAGTGAGATTGAAACACTAAAGTTTCTTGCAGTGCTAATGAGTCTCACTGAGGGACACAACTGAGAACGTGTCCCCAGGTTCCAGTTAGAGCAGAAAACTGCAGACAGTGATGACAAGGATGGACAAACAAGGCAAAGGTGGCTCTGATGCTGAAGAAACATTGACTTGTTTCCTCAATCCAAAGGACCAAGGCCTGACCCCCAGCCCCTGGGACGGCAGATCCTGTCCCTGCCTCATTGCTCAGGGCTCTTCCTGGGGCACTGGGATGTGGGATGGGCAGTGCCAAGGGCAGGACGATGGGGTGGCACCTGCCAGGCTGCTGAGCAGGGACAAGGAGGCCAGGAGGCCCCAGGGCTGCAAGGGCCACTTGTGTCCT
>NW_020962944.1:0-998 GCF_003031625.1 Empidonax traillii | reverse complement strand
CCAGGACTGTGCTCAGAGAGCACTCAGGCCTTGCAGCCAGAAAGGGGCTCACAAGGACAGTGTGGAAGTGGAAAGAGCAGCTCTGCAAAGCCCAAGCTCTGCTGCTCCCTGGCAGTGCTGCTGTGCTGGGATTCTTGTGCCCTTGCCCTTTGCCAATCCCCCCTGTCCTGCAGTGTGCTGTCCTTTAGGGACAGCTGAGAAGAAGGGTCTTGGACAACAAAGGCATTTCAGGGTCCTTTATTTTGTTTAAACAGAGAGCACAATTCATCATTTTACATCTCTGGGTCAAATTCAATGGCTAGACACAAAATTAGAAACAGATGCATATTATTTTTTTTGCAAATAAATTTATTGCAAGAAGAACCTAATGACTTCCATGAAAAAGCTGGGCAGGAAGGGAGGACCATTAGGAGTCTCCTTCTGAATGTTACACACCAGAAAATAGGCACTTTATTGCTGCTGAAAAGCATCCAGTCATCGTTTTCCTAATGGCATCCCTGAGCTCCTGGTTCCTCAGGCTGTAGATGAGGGGGTTCAGGGCTGGAGGAACCACCGAGTACAGAATTGACAGGGCCAGATCCAGGGATGGGGAGGAGATGGAGGGGGGCTTCAGGTAGGCAAATGCTGCAGTGGTGACAAAGAAGGAGACCACGGCCAGGTGAGGGAGGCACATGGAAAAGGCTTTATGCCTTCCCTGCTCAGAGGGGATCCTCAGCACAGCCCTGAAGATCTGCACATAGGAGAAAACTATGAAAATGAAACAACCAAACACTAAACAGGCACTAACCACAATAAGCCAAATTTCCCTGAGGTAGCCTGAGTGTGAGCAGGAGAGCTTGAGGATGTGAGGGATTTCACAGAAGAACTGGCCCAGGGCATTGCCCTGGCACAGGGGCAGGGAAAATGTATTGGCTGTGTGCAGCAGAGCATTGAGAAACCCAGAGGCCCAGGCAGCTGCTGCCATGTGGGCACAAGCTCTGCTGCCCAGGAGGGTCCTG
>NW_020962943.1:7469-8513 GCF_003031625.1 Empidonax traillii | reverse complement strand
AGAGTGGGGACCCCTGGGATCCCTGGGACAACGAGGTGGAGAGCCTGGAGAGGGGGAATGTCTGGGAAGGTGTCACCCCAAAGGTGAGAGTCAGAGGAGAAGGGACCCTTGGGACCCCCAACACTTCCAGCATCCCTAAGTGGGATGCCCAACATCCCAGACAGGGGAGACCCTCTGAACCCTAGAGGGGAGAGACTGGAGAGGGGGAACTTATGGGAGATATGTTTTGGGGCTCATCTTCATAATTTGGAGTATATTTCAACTGAAGCTCAACTTTTTTGCAATTTTGGGGACAAGGGTCTTCTTGCTATTTCTGAGGGGTTTTTGCCTGAATCTTTATGGTTTGTGTTTTTGTGGGCTGAATCTTGGTTATTTGTAGGTCTCCCAAAACCCTGAAGTTGGGAAATGGAGGAGCCTTAGATTCCTGGGACCCCCAGCAGCCTGGAGAGGACAGGGACCCCATAGAGGGGAGGCCCCAAATACACACGAATAATCCCAGCAGCCCGGATAGGGGGGACCTCCAGAATCCCTAAGTGGAGAGACCAGAGAGGAGGAAGTCCTGGCTGGGGTTTTGGGGGCTAAATAGTGATGTTTCGGAGGTTTTTATGGTCCCAGGATACCAGGTGAGTTCTAGAGATGAACTTGGGCAGGAAAAACCCCCAAGCCAACGTGCTCAGCCCTTGTTTCCCCCCAGCAAGATTTGTCCTTCCCAAAGCTTGGGTGGATGGAGGAGGAGGCTGCAAGGAAGAGGAAAAGGCCGTGGGCCCCCCAGGCAGGTGAGGAGGAAGTCAGTGCCCCTTTGGCCCTGTCTTGCGGTGCCTGTGGGAGCCAAATTTTGGGGGATGTCCTTGGCCCTCCCTCTGGGCCGGAGGCAAATCCCCTGCCTGTCCTTCTTCCTTCCTGCCCCAGGCCCCGAGCTGAGGACGGAGAGCACGGAGGACAAATCCCCCCGGCAGAGCCTGGTGGGAGAGGCCGTTTTGAAGGGCTCCCCGGCGCAGGAAGGCAGCGGGGAGGAAAAGGCCCGGAGATGCCCCCAGAGGAGGG
>NW_020962943.1:0-1370 GCF_003031625.1 Empidonax traillii | reverse complement strand
GTTGAATTTCCTGGCCTTGATATGGCACACTTCTAACTGTCCTGATCCCATAATTTCCTTCCTCGTCACAAGAGACAACACATACAAAGGTACTTTCAATGTCCCCTACTTCTGGATTCGAAATATTTAACCAACCTATTCCATCCTCCTCGTCAGTCCACCAGCCAATTCCCTCAGTCTGTCTTTCCCGTAATCCAGTTGTCATGTTTACTTTCCACCACTTAAGATCAAGGTTCTCATAGCATGGATAGCTCAATTTAAATGTGCAATTAACCCGTAGAGGAGGGCCATGCCATGTATCAACTTGCAGATGAAGGGGTATCTGTATGCCTGAGTCTCTGTTATGTGTGGAATTAAACGTGTGTATTCTCGCATACTCGTAATCAAAACTCATCCGAACCCACACTATGCAGGAATACACACCATCGACCTCAGGAGTCACAGTGGGTACCTGCAAGACGGTATAGCCCTTTTGCTGTGTCCTGTTCCATACCGTGGTCACACCCTCGGTTATATCATGGTCCCGATCCATCCATCGCCACCAAACATGCACGTCATCCCATTCAGCTCCCCGGTTTTCAGAAAACAAACAGGTCAGATTTACACTTGTTCCTTCAGGCACTAAAACAAAAGGATTAGACACAGTAATTGTAACACCTGCATCAGTGGCACCTATTAACAGTAACAGAATTATTATTCGCACTATGAGTCTTATTGGACCGCCCGGACCACCATTCTGGTCGGCGTGATGGATTCTGCAGCCCACTGCACGGGGACCTTCTTGACCCTCGTGTAATGAATCCAGTTGTCGATGCCTTCGACCTTGACTGCTGTATAGGTTGTCATCAACACCTGGCGGGGGCCGTCCCATGTTTCCTTCAGTGGTTCTACCGACCAATTCTTCACGTAGACCTGATCTCCCGGAGAAAAGTCATGCACTGGATTCTCCAGAGGTAAAGGCCGATTCCACTGTAAGGCTCCCCGAAGCGCTAAAAGAGTCTTATTTAGAGACAAGATATAGTTAAACACAGCTTGGTCTCCTACTACATGCGGGTCACCCTGATACGTTGCAGCATGGTACGGTTTCCCGTACAAAATCTCGTATGGACTTACCCCAATTCTTTCCCTAGGCTTGATCCTGATCCTTAACAGAGCAAGAGGCAAAGCTTGAGGCCACTGAATTTTCGCTTCTTGGCAAATTTTCTTTAATTGGTTTTTCCGGGTCTGATTCATCCTTTCCACCTGCCCACTAGATTGTGGCCTCCACGGGGTGTGGAGATTCCATACTATTCCTAACACTGCGGCTAGATCCTGTACAACTCCTGCAATAAAGTGTGGTCCTCTGTCTGAAGATAATCCTAATGGTACTC
>NW_020962942.1:7551-8934 GCF_003031625.1 Empidonax traillii | reverse complement strand
TTCACGTGCTTCAGACGAGTGCACACACGTGTGTAAAAGCATCGCTTCTTGTTGGGGCTGCATTACATCACACAGGCAGTGAAATCAGATTTCCTCCTGTTTTCATGCACTTCCCGTGCATCATTTATCAGGAACCTGCTCCAAGTCCAGTGAGTGACAGAGGATTAATTGTGGTTCCAGATGATTTCTTTGCACTGCAGTTTTCCAGCTTCTTACACTGGTTTGAAGTGCCAGTGTCCGCTGTTTGAGCCATCCATGGGGAGAGGCTTTTCACAAGTGCCTGGAGTGGCAGGACAAGGGGAAATGGCTTAAAACTGACAAAAAGCAGGGTTAGATGGGATATTGGGAAGAAAGTCTTCCCTGTGAGGGTGGGCAGGCCCTGGCCCAGGTTGCCCAGAGAAGCTGTGGCTGCCCCTGGATCCCTGGAAGTGTCCCAGGCCAGGTTGGATGGGACTTGGAGAACCTGGAATCGTGGAAGGTGTCCCTGCCCGTGTGTTCCAATCCCATCAGGGAGAGATGCCTCTGCCCAAATTAAGGTGTAAATGAGACCATTTGCTGACAACAGTTGGATTTTATTGAATGCAGACTTTATTGAACTATAAATATGAACTAAAGAGCTAGATAGGGATGCTGGATACTAAAGGGGATCTATGGGAAGTCTTCCTAATCTTCTGTCTTGTCTTCTCTAATTCTCCTAGTGGAACTGCAGGAACCTATCTGTCTTTCCTATAAATATGATACTTATGCTAACAAGTAAATATAGTCTTATCTACCTTAGCCAAGTCTATCTTAATAGTCTATCAAAAAGAGTCTTCCTAAATATTATAAAAACCTATTGTAATAATTATTACCTGAATTCCCTACTAAAAGAGCTAAATGAATTAAACCAGTGAATATCCTAGAGTCGTCTTTGGTTTGTTTTGGAATAGTCGTGGCTGTGGCAGTCCTGCAGGGAGGTTGTGGGAGCAGCAGATCCTGTCTTTGCTCGTTCCCTGCAGGAGTCGTCAAGGTTGGCAGTAAATGTCGCAGGTGGGTGTTGGAGTCCCTGTGTGTGGAAGGATTGCAGAGGTGTGTGGGCCCGGCCCGGTGCTGAGCGGGGCCTAATCCTCAGGCTGTGCCCGTGTGCAGGAGCGGAAGAGCCGGCGCAGAGCCCCGAGCGCCCGCCTGAAACGACAGGGACGTTTCCTGGGGCCCTGGGTCTGTGTCCCCGCCTCTGCCACCTGCTTGTGCGAGGCAGGAGGAGCTGCAGCCCCTCGGGGGGCCTGGGCCTCCAGCTGGGCAGGGCAAGGGCTGGGGGGGCAGCAGGGGCTCTCTGGGGCAGGGCCCTGGCTCCGTGTCCCTGCCTGTGCCACCTGCTCGTGCGAGGCAGGAGGAGCTGCAGCC
>NW_020962942.1:0-1275 GCF_003031625.1 Empidonax traillii | reverse complement strand
GGGCCACAACTGCTGCTCACACACACAAAGGGACTGCCCGAGCCCTTCGCAAACCAGCCCCGAGCGCGGGGGGCGGCTGTGGCAAAGTCCCCGCACGGCTGCACCGGCGCCAAAAGCACCTGCGGAGACGCTGCCACCTGGTTCCAGCTGTGCCACCTGTGAGACCCAACACACAGGGTTTAGTCTTCTGTCCCAAATGCACTAAAAACCTAGGGGGTTTTATCCCAAATAAACGAGGCTTTTGGTCTCTTTGGGATAGAAATCTAGCTTTGCTCCCAGCAGTCTGTAGTTCATGGGGTTCAAATAGCGTAACAAATAATAAAAGTAAGCAAATAATAAATAAATAAATGCTGGATAATATAAATAGAGTCCCGAATCCACTTCAAACCTGCCGCAGTGTTGCTGGTCAGGTGCATGAAATTCGCCACAGGGCAAAAATGACCTGTGGAGATACCGGGACCAGCTGGGTGATAGGACCCACTAAACCCTCGGGGTCCTGTCTCTTTGGGATAAAACCCCAAGTTCTTCACTCTGTTTGGAATAGAAACTAGTTCTGATAGCACTAGTCTGCTGTACCTGGGCTTCAAAAGGCACAAAGAGGTACTTAGGATCAACATAACTACTGGCTGAGATTTAATAAAAAAAAATAAATCTATAAAAATAAAAAATATTTCTTCTGCAATTTTGTCAGTGGTTGTTCTTGTTATTCTTAAACTTTTAAACTTCTTGTTTCCTGTGCTCTGCTTTATCTTGCAAACATTTAGGCTCAAATGAGCAACATCAGATAAAAATCAACAGTTGGGTACAACATTTCAGAATAACTGTGGAACTAAGGGAGGCTTCACACACTCCAGACATGTACACACCTGTGTAAAAGCATCACTTCTTTTCGGGGCTGCATTACATCACACAGGCAGTGAAATCAGATTTCCTCCTGTTTTCATGCACTTCCCGTGCATCATTTATCAGGAACCTGCTCCAAATCCAGTGAGTGACAAAAGACAGATTAATTGTGGTTCTAGATGATTTTTTTTTTCCTTTTAATTTCTTACAGTTGAAAACCAACAGCAACTGGTTTTGCCTGTAGATGTTACTGATGTTTGTAACTGGGGCAGGGCAGACGAGATCTGTGCAGACAAGATCTGCAGGTCAAGGCTGCTTCTGTGGAAGCTGCTGATGGGAACATTCTGCTCATGTGGATTAAAAACCCCTGAAGTCGCAGGAGCTTCGAGACCATTTGTGCTGAGGTACAAAGGATGTTTAAATTCTGGTTAC
>NW_020962941.1:7758-8748 GCF_003031625.1 Empidonax traillii | reverse complement strand
CTGGATTTAGTTCCATCCCCCACCACTCCCTGGGCCATCAGCCAGTTTTTCCCCCAGCAAACAGTTCCCTCGTCCAGGCCATGAGCAGCCAGTTTGTGCAGGAGATGCTGTGGCAGATGGGCTCAAAGGCTTTCCTGAAGTCAGCACAGACACATCCCCAGCCTTTCCCTCAGCTGCTGAGGGGGTCATTTGTCACAGAGGGAGACCAGGTTGGTCAGGCAGGACCTGCCTTTCCCAGCCCCACGCTGGCTGGGCCTGATCCCCTGGATGTCCTGCCCGTGCCATGGGATGGTGATGGGAGAAATAGAAACTTGGCTCACAGTGTCCTGGAATGCCCAATGAAGGAACAGTGTAATCTTAGAGAAGTCCTGAAGAATTAGATCAGGGATGTAACCCAAACTAACAGGATGTAAATAAGATCTGTGTCCCCAGAGAAGGTGAACAACAAACAAAACAGGTTTTGGTGGTTGAACAGGATCATGATGTGCCTGCTGAAGAACTGAGGGCAAGACAACAACCTTTGGACCTGGAAGGACCAAAGAAGGACCTCCAGGTGTGTGAGTGTGTGAAGCAAAATAATGAATATGTATTAAGCAAACCTGAACATCTAATGATATGTACCCAGTGTGTGCAATAAGCAGCCCTGTCCATCTGTCATTTGGCACCTTCGGTTAGAGGAGCTTTCTTGCAATGTCCACTGCTGAATAGAGAACAATTCCTGCTTGTTAATACTTACAAATTGGGGTGGAGGTGTTTGTTTCTGCCCCCTTTTGATATCAGGGCCATTGTGACACTTTGGAACCTCCTGGAATCCAAGGGCCATTGTCACAGTGCAAGGCCTGATGGAGCCAAAGGCCCTTGGCCACTGGGGCAGCTCACAGAATCCAGGGGCCTTGGTGACACTCCAGGGTGTCACAGAACCAAAGGAGTCCTGGGAAGGTGCTGAACCTCCTGGAATCAAGGGGGCATTGTGACACTGTGACATTGTGA
>NW_020962941.1:0-1383 GCF_003031625.1 Empidonax traillii | reverse complement strand
CCTCCTGGGGTCATCAGGGCAACTGGGATGCTGTGGAACCTCATGGAATAAAAGGGTTTGATTGTGACACTGTGGGGACTCCTGGAACCAAAGGGACCCTGGACCTGTGACTGATGGACACTCGAGGACCATTATCCTGACTGAATCTGGACTCTAATGGGCACCAACACAGGATCAGTTCCCCATGGATGTTTCCCACATTCTGAACTACCCTTTTCATTGTATAAGTTTGTGATTTTAGCTTCTCTAATAACCTTGGATGTTTAAGTATATCCTCAGCGAACAGAAAACTGGGTGTATGTCCAGATGTGAGAGAAGGAGCTGCTCAAGCAGAACTGGGAAGGACTTTTGTCTCCCCACATGTTTGTGGAAGCTCTGGGAGGAGACTCCCAAATTCCCTGTTTGGGAATAAAACAGTTCCGGACACAGAGGAACCAACTGTCCTGGACAGTGCAGTGAACAATAAATCTGCTGCAGGTAAAGCTGCAACACAATATGAACCTCCAAAGTGAAAACCATGAAATGGTTTCTCTTTTTATATTGATAGGACAATGTTTCAAGGATTGCAGCGTGGTTATTTACCCCTGGATTAGCCAGCTGTCCTAACAGGGCCTTCAACTAACTATGATAAAAGAAAGAAAAGAGACCAAAGTCCCTTTTCCCAAGGGCCACTCCAATAGAACACACCCAGAGCAAATGCCACCTGAGCCTTGGAAGAGAAGCTCACCCCGAAAGCCAACGCAGGTTGTGACACTGAGAACAAACAGCAGGAACTGCTGGATTTGTTCTCCGTTTCCCACTCATTCCAATGAAAGCATTCAAATGATGGGACTTCAACAGCAAACAGATTGTCCAGAGGTCTCCCTCCAGCTGGAGTGATGCTCCTTTTAGAAGGAAAAGCAGCCCAAACTCTCACAGATCCACAGATGCTCTTCCTGGTCACTCCCCTGGGGTTGAGACATCTGCCTGCTGTCTCCTATGGTGGTTTATATCAATCTCTTCTTAATGCTTGTTTCTTTGGCTGGTTTTGATAGAATTGCTTTGATACAGTGCACTGTACTACTTTATGCTGTACTATACCCTACTAGTAGGTTTTTAGTCTTTTCACCCTGTAGTAAATCATTCTGATTAAGATTTTTCATCTGTTTTCACTTGTCGGTTCATTTGTCATAATAAACAATTCATTTATATAAATACCTCTGATCTGCCATCATTAAAACCTGCAAGACAAAGTGATTTAATCACACCTCTGGAATTCCTGTAATTTAAACTGTTGGCACAGCCCGAGGCTAAGATTGGATCCAGCCACACTCAGGCTCCTCTCTGAGAAGGAATTCAGAAAGCCAGGGGATCCTTTCTGTACCTCGTGACTCACCAGCAGTT
>NW_020962940.1:8471-9864 GCF_003031625.1 Empidonax traillii | reverse complement strand
AGCAAGGGCACAGAAGAAGTGACCCAGTCCATGCAGTGCCCTCAGAAGATCCCACAGCATCCTGGAGATGCTGTCAGGGAGGCCAGCTCTGCTTCACAAGTTCCCAGTGCCTGTCCCTGCCTGTGCTCAAAGGGCTCCCACCCCCAGGACTGTGCTCAGAGAGCACTCAGGCCTTGCAGCCAGAAAGGGGCTCCCAAGGCCAGTGTGGAAGTGGAAAGAGCAGCTCTGCAAAGCCCAAGCTCTGCTGCTCCCTGGCAGTGCTGCTGTGCTGGGATTCCTGTTCCCTTTCCCTTTGCCAATCCCCCCTATCCTGCAGTGTGCTGTCCTTTAGGAACAGCTGAGAAGAAGGGTCTTGGACAAAGAAGGCACTGCACTGTCCTTTATTTTGTTTAAATACTCTCAGAGCACAAGTCATCATTTATAAATCTTTTGGTCAAATTCAAAATTATAGACACAAAATCAAAAGGCAGATGCATAAAAATATTAATTTCACATAAGATATTTCAAGAAGAATCCGATGACCTCCACAAAAAATCTGAGCAGGAAGGCTGGGCCATTAAAGAATTCCCTTCTAAATGCTACACACCAGAACACAGGCACTTTATTGCTCCTGAAAAGCATCCAGTCATCATTGTCCTTATGGCATCCCTGAGCTCCTGGTTCCTCAGGCTGTAGATGAGGGGGTTCAGTGATGGAGGCATCACCGAGTACAGAACTGACACGGTCAAATCCAGGGATGGGGAGGAGATGGAGGGGGGCTTGAGGTAGGCAAAGAATGCTGTGCTGAGGAAGAGGGAGACCACAGCCAGGTGAGGGAGGCACGTGGAAAAGGCTTTGTGCCGTCCCTGCTCAGAGGGGATCCTCAGCACAGCCCTGAAGATCTGCACATAGGAGAAAACTATGAAAATGAAACAACCAAGCACCAAAGAGGTAGTAACTACAAGGAGCCGAAGTTCCCTAACGTAGGAGTAGGAGCAGGAGAGCTTGAGGATCTGAGGGATTTCACAGAAGAACTGGCCCAGGGCATTGCCCTGGCACAGGGGCAGGGAAAATGGATTGGCTGTGTGCAGCAGAGCATTGAGAAACCCAGAGGCCCAGGCAGCTGCTGCCATGTGGGCACAAGCTCTGCTGCCCAGGAGGGTCTCGTAGTGCAGGGGTTTGCAGATGGCAACGTAGCGGTCGTAGCACATGATGGTCAGGAGGGAAAACTCTGCTGAGATGAAGAACAGAAAGAAAAAGAGCTGAGCAGCACATCCTGTGTAGGAGATGGTTGTGGTGCCCCAGAGGGAGTTGTGCATGGCTTTGGGCACAGTGGTGCAGATGCAGCCCAGGTCTGTGAGGGAGAGGTGCAGCAGGAAGAAGTCCCTGGGGGTGTGCAGGTGCTGGTCGCAGG
>NW_020962940.1:0-1002 GCF_003031625.1 Empidonax traillii | reverse complement strand
TGTGATATCACAGCCTATCCTGTCCATTCTGGAATAGCCTGTGGATACCAAAAAAACAAGCCCCTACCATGTGACAGTTCAACCCTATCCGTGTTCCAAAGACCCCTTTGTGATGTCACAGCCCATCCTCTCCATTCCAGAATAGCCCCTGGCAACCAAAAAGCCAACGTTCCAAAACCCCGAAATGCAGCCCCATCCATGTGCCCTGGGTACCTTTGTGATGTCACGGCCCATCCTCTCCATTCTGGAATAGCCCCTGGAAACCAAAGAATCAACGTTACAAAATGTCAAAGGGCAGCCCCACCCATCTGCCATGGGCCCCTTTGTGATGTCACAGCCTTTCCCCCAGGAAAGAAAGCCTGTAACCTTTGGCTTTGAGGTTCAGTTGGTGGGGCACCTGGGCACTCCATGGGCAGCAAGAGCTTTTTGTCCTGGCACCTTTTGTCTGGGAAGAATGTTTGACCGTATTCAATTTTGGGAGTCTCACCAGCAAGTTCAGTGCAGGGCTCCTGTCCCAGTTTAAAAGAGACACAGGTGTTTTGCTGAGGATGAGTTATGAGAAAAGACCAAAACTCCTCCCTCTAAGCAATTAAAAATCTAAAATGTAGAGGCTCCAGTTGAAGGAAAACAAATTATGGAAAAGGAAAAATAACAGCCCTTTATTAAAGGGTATGTGTGTATTCACAGAAACAATGAAAGAAAACAAGAAAAATAACCAAACAGTACTCCTATACCTACCAAAAATCCCTTTCAAAACAAGCTAATAAACAAACAAGGAACAAAAAGTAAACACTGCAGTTGCACCCTTTGGTGCAATTCTAACCACAGGCAACAGGGGGTGCCGTTGGGTCACTAAAGATGCAGAACTTGTAGTGTCCTGTGCCAGTCACCAGGGGGCGCTGTTGGATCACTGGAGATGCTGAGCCTGCAGTTCTTTATGATGGCCAGCAGGGGGCGCTGTGGGATCACTGGTCATTGCCATGTGGGGGTAACACCCTCTGG
>NW_020962939.1:7758-9157 GCF_003031625.1 Empidonax traillii | reverse complement strand
AGTACTGGGACCCCTCTAAACACCCATTCCTGGGCAAAGAAACCCCCTGAACCCCCATTCCTGGCCACTGAGACGCCCCTGAACCCCCATTCCCAGGCATGGGAATCCCCCCCACCTCCATTCCCGGGCACTTGGACCCCCCCTGCACCCCATCCCACAGAGCTGGGACCCCCCAAACCACCTAATCTGGCACCAAGACACCCCTGAACCCCCATTTCTGGCACAGGGATCCCCCTGCACCCCCTAATCCATCACAGAGACACCTCTGGACCCCCATTCCTGGCACTGGGGCCCCCCTTAACACCCTGATCCTGCACCTGGACCCGCTGCACCCCCATCCCCGGCTCCAGGACCCCTCTGAACCCCCTTATCCTCAACAAATACCCCCCTGTGCCCCTTTTCCTGGCAATCCCACCTCTCCCAGCCCCCTGATCCTCCCTTTTCCTTCACCCTGGGACCCCTTGGACCCCCATTCCTGCCTTTCCCAGACCCCACTTTCCTCAACACTGGGGACCACTGGACCCCCCTTTCCTGGCACAAGGATGCCCTGGATCCCCTATCCCACTTCTCCCAGTCCCAGCCCCTCCTTTCCTTGAACCTTGGACCTTTCCCGTCTCTCCCAGCTCTCCCAGTTCTGCTTCCTTGACCTTTGGCCCCCCCAGACCCGCCAATCTCTGGGACCCCCCCAGTTCTCCCCTCCCTGTGCTTCCTGCAGGGGGTCCCAGGCACTGGGAACGCCCTCGATGGCAATTCCTGGGCACAGGGACCCCCTGAACTTCCATTCCTGGCACAGGAACCCCCCTGAACTTCCATTGCCTGGCACAGGACCCCCCGTGAACTTCCATTCCTGGCATAGGGACCCCCTGAATTTCCATCCCTGGCACAGGGACCCCCTGAACTGCAATTCCTGGGCACTGGGACCATCCTGCACTCCCTCCCCCAGCACCTGGACTTTCCTAAATGCTCTTATCCTGCACCACGACTCCCTGAACCCCCTTCCTGGGAAGGGAACTCCCCCTGAACCCCCATTCCTGGGACTGGGAGTCCCCCTGAACCCCCTTCCTGGGAAGGGAACCCCCCCCTTGAACACCCATTCCTGCTCACGGGGATCCCCCTGAATCTCCATTTCCAGGCACAGGGATCCCCCTGCACCCCCTGATCCAGCACTAGGACTGCCCAGGACCTGCATTCCTGGGCACTGGACACCCCTGAACCCCTATTCCTGCAAATAGGAACCTTCCTACACTCCCCTATGTGGCAGCAAGACCCCCCGAACCTCCATTCCAGCCATCCCGCCCCTCCCAGACCCCAGACTCAGCTTTTCCTTGACCCTGAGAGCCCCTGGCTCCCACTCCCACCTTTCCCAGCCCCCAGACCCCACTTTCCTCTACCATCCCCA
>NW_020962939.1:0-1236 GCF_003031625.1 Empidonax traillii | reverse complement strand
GGGAGGGGAACCTCCTTCCCAGGCTGTGTGGGGACCACACTCTGCCTCAGGGGGTGGTGTCTCCTCTGGCTGGTGCTGCCCCTGCTTGGGATCCGTTGCCAGTTCCATCCACCACTCCCACCCACCCTGTTGCTCTTCCTGATGGATCAACTTCCTGCTTTTTCATGTTTGAAAGCCAAGGACCACAATTATTCCTGATTGTTTAGTTGTTTGGGATGCTCCTTGGAATACTATTCCAGGAATGTCTTGATACAGAGCATCAGACTCCTCAACAGAATCCTGCCAAACAGTTATATCCACATAGGAAAGGAAATTGTTGGTGATCCTGACCTGGCTTTTGGAGGTACCAGGAGCTCCTGATGAAACAAAGATCTTCAACTGAAGGCTTTATTAAAGTAGCTGAAGGGTCAAACTAAGAAGTGTCTGAACCTGCAGACAGTCATTCCTTCAGAGCAGAGATGCAGCTGCTTGGGAATGTTATTCCCTCCTGCCAGCTTCCCACACAGCTGTGGGCACACATTGTCCAGGCAGCTCACGAAATGCAGAGTTTCCTTCCCACCTGAAGGGAGGCTTTGCTCTCCAACACCTCTCCCAGGGGGCACTGGGGGATCGCAGGCTGGTTCTGCCGGCTCTGCCCGTGTCCTGCTCTCCTTGGAAAGCAGCACGGCCGGAAGGATCCAGCTGTTGATCCTGATCTCCGAGACAATCAATCAAATATCATTAAACAGGCATAAAGTGTGGGGAATCGATCAATGAAATGCCAGCTCTGTCTGAAAAGAGACACAAACACAGAAGAGCCGCCCCGGGACGGGCGGGCTGGGAACACAAAGTGGAGACTGAAGCGAATGCGAGAGGGATCGGCCCTTGGGGGGCCCCGCCGGCCCCCGGCACTGAAGAGCCGCCTGGGATGGGCCCTGGCGGGGGTCGCCAGAGAAGGGAGCGAGATCGGAACAGAATAAAATACAGAGAATAAACCAAAGCAAAACAAAAAAGCCGCCCCGGAGGAGCCTCCGCCGCCCCGTATGCAAAAGAGCTGCCCCGAGGGACGAGCGAGGAGTGGCGGCCGTGGAATGGTCACCGGGGGTGTGGCGAGGGAGGCGTGAATGGAATCAAATCGAGAGGAGAGAATTAAATACACTAAAGGAGCCGCCCCGAGTCACCGAAAGAGCTGCCCCGAGGGACCCGCTGTCGGGTGTCGTCAAAGGGCTGCACCGGGGGCAGGGCGAGGAGGGAATA
>NW_020962938.1:8211-9615 GCF_003031625.1 Empidonax traillii | reverse complement strand
TATATTTTTATATAATTAGCTTGATTTCGAGTTCTTCAATTTCTGTAGTTTTTTTTTTTTTTCTTTTCCCTAAAAGAAGAAAGGATGGAGAAGGGGTTGTTACTGTGAGTTGGGGTATTTGGCAGGGAGCCAGGTCCAAACTATCCCAGGTTTCCAGGGGCCGTTCTGGAATGGAGAGGGTAGGCTGTGACATCACAAAGAGTCCCATGGCAGACATGTGGGGCTGCATTCTTGGGGTGTGAGGCATCAGTTCTTTGGTGTCCAGGGGCCATTCTGGAATAGAGATGATTGACCCTAAAATCACAACCAGGGCAATGGCCAAAAGGAAAGGCTGCAGTGTGGGGGTGTGGTGCATTGGTTCTTTGGTTTTCAGGCATCATTCTGCAATGGAGAGGGTAGGCCATGACATCACAAAGGCAACCATGGAACCCTTTTGGGGCTGCAGTGAGGGGGTGTGCACTGCAGTTCCATCCAGGAAAGAAAGCCCTGAGCCTCTGTCTCTCCAGTGCAGTTGCTGTGCCACTCTGGGCACTGCACAAAGAGCAAGAGCTTTCTGTGCAGGCACCTTTGGTCTGGCAGGTATCTTCATCCATATTTAACACCAGACCTAAACTTAAAAAAACCCCCTAAACCCAAACCTAACACTGAACCCTAACCCCTAACCATAACCCTGTCCCTTACCCTAACCCAAACCTTACCTAAATCCTATCCTAATCTAACCCTAATGCTAAACCTTACCCTAAATCCTTGACCCTAACACTAACCCTAACCCTGACTCACCACCCATCTGGTGCAGTTTGTGCACCACTATTGGCACTACACAGAGAGCAAGAGCTTTGTGTGTGTGCACCTTTGTCTGGGAGGTGTCTTCATCCGTACTGAACCCTAGACCTAAACTCAAAAAAAAAACTAAACCTGAACCTAACCCTACCCCTAAACCCTAACTGTAACCCTATCCCTTACTCTAACCAAAACCATTCCTAAAACCTAACCTTAACCTAACCCTAACCCCTAACCCTAACCCCTAACCCCTAATCTTAACCCAAAACCCTAAGCCTAAACATAAGCTTAAGCCTAACCCTAACCCGTAAACCCCTAACCCTAACCCTTAACCCTAACCCAAACAAAACTCTAAACCCTATACCCTAACCCTAACCCAAACCCTAAACCCTAAACCCTAACACTAACCCCTAACTCTAACACTAACCCCTAACTCCTAACCCTAATCCTAAAACCTAACCCTAACCCTAACCCTAATGAAAAGGACATTGGTGACATCACTGGGGATGAGTGTCATCACAAGGGATTGGTGAAAACAAAGAGACAGCTGTGATGTCACAGGGGCATCGGTGACATCACATGGGACATTGGTGACATCATAAGTACATGACTGACATCAAAGTG
>NW_020962938.1:0-1255 GCF_003031625.1 Empidonax traillii | reverse complement strand
GTTACATTGGCAACCATTATGCATTTACATTGCTAGGGTCGGTTAGTAATTCTTATTGATACGTCGTGCACCATGGCAACCATACTATCCCATTGCTACGGTCAGTTACCATGGCAACTATCATGCATTCCCATCACTAGGGTCGGTTACCATGGTAACCATTATGCATTCCCTGTTATGTCGCTTACCCTGGCAACCATCTGTAACACACAGATAATACAGAAATGCCAAAAATTGTTTCTGCCTGGTAAAACCTTCCTATCAAACATTCTCTGTCAGCTCTCTGCCAGAAGTTCCCACCAGGACTTCCCACGGCACTTTTCCTGCCAATAGATCCTGCCATTGTTTTTGGTTATCCTATCTCCTTCAACATCTGAACTGGCTACGTGCCAAGAAACCACGTTCAACCTCCTTTGAACACTATAAGAGTTGAGGGCAAATTTTGGAAAATCATGGAGAGGAAAGGGAGAAGAACTGGTGACTGTAGCCGAGAATCTCTGCCCACCTCCCCTCCCCTTTTCTCCCCACCGCGTGCTGCCTGCCTGCCACCGGAGACTGGAACTGTGCCGGCCTGGACAGAGCTGAGACCACCGTGCCACATGTGGGAGTTCTACCTTATCCTTCTACCCTGACCATATTTCTGAGGGCCCAAAGCTTGGGCTGAGCTGAGACCCTGCACGGCCTGGGACAGGGGCGTGAGCGCTGAAACCACACCTGGTGCATTGCAGAGAACTAAAGCTGTCAGAGCCCCTGCAGCTACAGAGACAACATCCAAAAGCTGCAGGGACAGAGAAACAAAAGGCAGGAACTGCTTCTCCTCTACCACATACACCAGCTCAGTGGGTAAAGGTACTTTTCAGAGGTATCTTTTCTCTGCTTCTAGGAGTAATCTTAGCAGTTTCAAACTTTTTCTTATTTTTTCCTCTTTCTTTCTCTATCTCTTAGTAAATAATAAAATCACTTTTTGGCATCAATATATAACTTGTGTGACTTTTAGTTTTCCTTACGGCAATATTTGAATCTGAAGTTCTTTCGGCAATATTTAAGCAGATTGTAATGAAAGACCATGGAAAAGAGGGAGGAACAGGGAGAAAGTGGTCCCATGGGGGTCCTTGGGCACAAGGGGGATGGGAAAGGGGAGCGGCCTCCCCGAGCTCCCTAATTACTGTGGGGTGCTGGGGCTTCTGAATCCAATCTCAGCCTTGCGTTATGCCAACTGTTTCAGTTCACAGGAATTACAGAGATGGGACTGAAC
>NW_020962937.1:7987-9392 GCF_003031625.1 Empidonax traillii | reverse complement strand
ACCTACATCATCAATACCATGGCAACCAGGCTGGATGGCTGGCCTTGGTGTAGGGTACACTCTCAGTTATTCTGTAAAGTAATATATATTATGCATTCTTATCAATGTATTCACATCAATGCACTGCCCTTAAGGAGTGCAGAAATCCAGGGACTTGGCTCAATGAGGCAGAGATATAACTTTGAACAGAGGTATAACCCGAATCTCTTAATTAGTGTATCACTAGCACTGTAAATGTAAATTGATTCACATATGATTGAGCTAAAGCAGATGAGCAAAGATACAGTTCACCATGTTCTTTCCAGGAACCTCACTGACAGATTTCAAACAGCAGCTGTACCTATGTAATAAGAAAGATACTTCATCCCTAAAAATCAAGAAGAATGTAGTTCTATAGCCAGCCCAAATCATTTATGAATCAAAAACCGGACAACAAGTTTGGGCAACAGTATGAAGGGCTAGGTGGATCTGTGTGGCAGATTAATCTTTAAAATGTTTCCACAAATACCGGTTAGCTTTTTATAATTTTTTTAAATTATTATTTTTGTAGAAAGGTACATATAAAAATTTTGAACATATGGTTTGCACTTCACTTAAAGATTCCCCAGAGACAGTTTTGTCTCCAAGGATATACACAAAGCACACACAGAGCTGTTTCAGTTCTTTTGCAGTTAGTCAGGCTGACTATCGAAAATTGCTGACAGATCAGGAGTTTAAGAAACATACTATAACTAATTCTACAGTGGATTGTCTACAAAGAGGACATAACATTATGACTAATGGGTATTTGATGATGTAATTATCAAGCAAATTAAGTAGAAGATCTGTTTTCCAACTTGAGAAAAGTGACAGACCTTCAAGTATTTCTTACTGTTCAGAGAGCAAGCTGTTTCATATCTTTCACTTGTTCAAAGAATTGAAATGGAGATTTTTAAGCTGCTGAAGAGTCAGCTATATTAAAGAGGAGGAAGACATGATGAAAAAGATAACATGTAGGTAGAATAAATCTGTCACATAAATAAAAACAAAGGTATTTAACCGAACACTGCTGCTAATTTGAATCCTGAATGACCTGTGTTGTTTTCTCAAAGACTGGAACACAGTTCCTCAGGAAAGCCATTAAGGATAACTTCTAATGTTATCTGCAGGATATTAGAATAACAGTTACTATCTGGATGATGCTCAGTTCTTTTTAGAGGAAGAGTTCAGGGAAGTAACTGCAGAGGACACGAAAAGAGCAGAATTCCATCGTTGGAAAGAGACTTATGATAAATATTAAAAGGACTCTGAAAAGAAAATGTTTATTTATTGTTGGGAACATGGATTTTACTTGTCTAAATATTTATGAACGGTTTTTAATAATATTTAACATATTTAATGTTTATTATATTTATATATTGTATTG
>NW_020962937.1:0-1178 GCF_003031625.1 Empidonax traillii | reverse complement strand
ATACCATCTGTTTAGCAACTAATAATGTGGCAAATCCTTTTTCAACTTGTCTGGTAGGTGTTCCGTTAAGCAAATCTATGTTGGATGCATACAAAAATCCCCCAGTTACAAACAAACCCATTATTGAATTTGAATTGTTAGGTTCTGCAATCACAGGTTCATGTTTTATGTTTGTCCCGAAATCCAATGCATTAAAGGATAAGTTAGTAGATGTAACTTCCAAAAAAGGCATTTACAAAAATTCGGCCCTATGGTGCAATGGCACCACCCCTACCAAAATCCCTCTAGGACCAATGGTTAAACCGAGAGAGCTGCTCCCTGGTGACTTTATGATATGTGGAGAACGAGCATGGAATGGCATCCCAGCCAACCCTACGGGAGGTCCCTGTACTATAGGAAAAATTACCCTGTTCCATCCTTACAACCTCAGTATTCCAGGAGAAATTAAATCTAAAATTATTCAACCTGGAATACATAACCGTAATAAAAGACAGATCATGACATCATCTGTAGCTGAGGACATTAGAAGAAACAAAAGTATCCTTTGGCCTGGGATTCCTTCCCCCATTCACCTAATAGTCAGCTGCATCAAAAGACACCAAGTAACACTCCCAAAACGCAATTACAAATCACCAATGGCTCTCTAACATTTCCTGACTCATTAACACACTTACAACTGTCCAATTTTCAAATCAATTTTGATAACTCTAAGTTTCCTATCCTTCAATCTAGTGACACACAAGAACCAGCAACTCCAACACAGTCTTCATGGAAAAACTATTTGCCGGTGTCACAAAATTGTGACCCGTCGGTCTGGCTATGGCCCAGCAGTAAAGATTTTTGGGTATCCTTTTTTCTAGCAGGCATAGCCACCGACCATGCTTTAACCACCCTATCTCATATGACATGCTGGATGACCAAAGAGGCCAATGCAACATCACTAACACTACAGGAACTGTTAGAGGATAGCCTAACCCTGAAGGGAGTTTCTCTACATAACAGGGCAGCAATCGATTTTCTGTTAGTCCTTCATAATCATGGCTGTCAAGAATTTACAGACTTATGTTGTCTTAATTTTTCTGATCACTCTAAATCCATACAGGCAAACATTAATACCTTACACGATTTGGTTTCAAAACTCAGACAAGATCCGAAGTGGCACACCCCTGATCTATTTG
>NW_020962936.1:7619-9038 GCF_003031625.1 Empidonax traillii | reverse complement strand
ATTTATTAAGAAGATCTATTAAGAAGATCTATTAAGAAGATTTATGAAGACTTTCTTAGGACAAACTACTTTTTTCTGTTTTTTTTTTCATACCGACATTATTTTGAAGTGTTCCTACTTTCTAGGAAAGGGTGTTATAGAAATAAATTACACTATTTCACTAAAATTATCATAAATTTTCCTAAAAAAGATCCGAAACGAACAAAAAACGCTCACCACCACTCAAAACTAACAACCAACCAATCAACCAAAAAAAAACAAAACAGAAAAGTAAATAGAATGAATAAACTTTCCAACTGGAAAAATCCTCAATTATAGAAAGATGGAATTAGAATATGTATTAAAACCCTTCTCCTTTACGTATCTCTAATTCAGAGAGATATGTTTTTAATGGACAGTACTATAATTACTGCATATTATGTAAAACAAACCCATTTACTTTAGATAATGACAATACGATAAGAGTTTCTGATGCTGAAATAATGGAAGTCAATTGGTATAATATATATTTTAATTAAACTGAGGTTAAAAGCTTGGGAGTTGTCTTTAATATTAGAGACTTAAGAGACTGAAACAACCTTCTTACCTCTATCAAGAAAGAAATTTCCAGTATCATTTAGTCTAATAACTTGAAAAGATCAAAGGCCTCTCTTTTTTCTGTTTTCCATGCCAAGTATTTATCTCATTAAATGTCATTAGATTAATCAACAGCTTTTTTAGAGTACAAGTTCTTCTGTTCAGCAAAAAACAGAAGAAGCGATAATAAGGACAGGGAGAAAAGCAAATGAGTAGTTTCAAAGAACAAAGTCAGTCACCGCTGCTTAAAAAATAGAAACAAATTTAGCAATAATAAGCTATTCCCAGCATAATATCGTCACTGAAGATAGCTCAGAGATTAAAAAGAAAATAAATCAAAAAAGGGTCATAGAATTGCTCCTTTCTGCTCCATTTTTGTTACTTAGTAGGCTGCTGTCAATAGAGACCTCTGACAAGAATGGCAACCTGAGCTATAGAAATGAAATTCTTCTTGCTCCAAATCTTCCATTACACAAAGGGAAGGATTTTCTGAATGTTTTTATGAAAAGTATTTTTCAGGAGAGAAAACAAAAATCTCAAATAATAAAGAAAAGTAATTTACCAAACTGCATTTATATTTGAAACTAATTATCAGATTAAGCTGACTGCACCTAATGCCAAAGGTAATCCTGACTCCAATGTCATTGACTCAATCCCCTCATACAAACAGGGGAAAAATACCATCCATTTATTCAGAAGAATAAGTCTATATTAAAAATTGTTATATCTAAAAATCTTTAACTTGCATGCATTATGGACTTTTTTTATCTTCCTCTGAAAGACCTTATCATGGCAGTGGCTGGCAGTGGAGTTACAGGAGAGGCAGGGATAGCATGTCAAAAT
>NW_020962936.1:0-1097 GCF_003031625.1 Empidonax traillii | reverse complement strand
GTTAATGTATTGATTTTGTATAATTATCATATGCAACAAAAATGGTTTATTGACAGACAAGTGTACATGATTTTGTGTTTAGTTTGTCATAAGAAATTTTTTCTATCAATTTACAAGTTCAGTAACCTGAAAAATTAACTAAGTAACAGTAAGTTTTAATGTACAATAGTAGCATTTCTTAAAGCCTCATATATCCTATAACTCACCAGCTTGTTAAAGAAATGAACCTTAAATTCAAATTAAATTCCAGTCTGTTTTACTGCAGTTAATGAATAACATGAGAAACTGACCTAAACTAACGTTTCAAGACTCATTAAAAATAATTTTCAGTAGCAGCATTAGCCTTCACTGCTGCTTATAAAAGATTTTATGTAGTACATTGAAACCCAGCAGTCACGGTAGCATCTTCTTGCAAAATGATAGTGACTTTCATGGATTCATGCAGATCATTGTATTCTTGTGATTAGAGTTCTTCCTTGATATCAAGTTTCTTTTCTTTGTTCCAAGTTTCTCTACTCAATTATTCATGTTAGAAATCTTGGTTTGGTGGTGGTTTTTTTTGGTGGTTTTTTTTTTTTTTTTTTTTTTTTTTTTTTTTTTTTTTTTTTTTTTTTTTTTTTTTTTTTTTTTTTTTTTTTTTTTTTTTTTTTTTTTTTTTTTTTTTTTTTTTTTTTTTTTTTTTTTTTTTTTTTTTTTTTTTTTTTTTTTTTTTTTTTTTTTTTGTTTTGTTTTGTTTTTTAATTAGGTGTTTTTTATGGCCCTTTTGGTAGTCTTGAATTACATAATTTTAAAGGACTAAACTCTATTTTCCTAAGTTTTTTGAATATGAGGAAAGTACCTCATAGAGAATGATTGAATCCAACTTTTACTGCCTGTCAGTTCTCCATTGTCTGATTTCCTCAGGGAACACTTTCAGCTTCTTTTTAAATAACAGAGATTATTATCTTTTTGTGTTCTAGCTCAGAGAGTCTTCAGAACCAATGATATTTTATCTTTGACTTTTTTTTATTATTCAGTCCATTTTTCAAGATGCTATTAGGATTTAGAAATGTGTAAGACTATTGGGAAGAGATTTTTCAGATTTTTTTTTTTTTTTT
>NW_020962935.1:16714-17801 GCF_003031625.1 Empidonax traillii | reverse complement strand
CAGAATGTGTTTGATAAAGGTCCTGTAAGCCCAGAATATTGGGATGAGTGCAAATTTAACTCTGCACAGCACAGCAGTTCATTCCCTTTCTCCCTTTTCCTCCCTCTGTTGATTGAGGGACCTTGTGACTTCAGTGTGTGACTCGCTGTGTGCAAAGGGCAAATATGGACAGAATCTGGGGCAGGGAGTGTTTGGGGGATCTTGGGATCTGTGCTTGACACAGAAGGTGTTTTTCCATTGGTCTCAGACCATCTCCTGTGCAAAGTGGACTTCAGTGGAGACAATATAGACTTAATATACAGCAGGGGATTAAGGGATTTTTTATTGAGCTGTGTCATCCTCTGGTTTTGTTTGCTGGCAATAAATGAACATCCCTCTGTGTCTCGTGCAGCTCTTTCTCCAAGCCAAGCAGGTGGGAGTTGGGGCCAAGGAGCTGAAACCTGCAGGTCCAGCCTTTAGTGGAGGAAGCTCAGCTTGGCCCAAGGCTGCTTTGAGTCCCAGGGGTTTGATATAGGAATGTTGGGTGGGGATAGGAATAAAGTCTGATGGATTGTCAGACACAAAGGGTCTTGATTTTCATATCTCTTCAGACTGAATTAGGAAGTGCTTGGGATCAATATTGACTGGGGATTGCTGATATCAACGTAAAAACAGAAAAAAGTGAACAGGCCACAAAAAAGACATCTTTTCTCATGGTTTTATTAAAACAATGCAGTATTCACTGAATGCACTTCTGAGATTTGTCTAATTAACCATAGAAGAATTGAAGACTTAGAAAATTTATTCCCAGGGGCTTGTCTGGTTAAGATGCCATCACTGAGAAGAGAGTGTGGAGGAATGAGCAGACAGGGACACCATCCCTGGGGCTGGGGAAGCAGGAACTCAGAGTCACTGGTAACAGGTGGCAAATGGACTGTGGAATGTGGCTGTGAAAGTCCTTCATGGGCTCTGCCAAGCAGGACAGCCAAGCCCTTCCCTCCATCCCCTGGAATGGGGCTCTGGTGCCTCACAGGATGTTGGTGGCTCTCAGGGGATCAGTGTGATGTGGGGTGTGGAGTGGGGAGTACAGGAGAGCAGTAGGACAGCT
>NW_020962935.1:8476-9891 GCF_003031625.1 Empidonax traillii | reverse complement strand
CCTGGCCTTTCTGGAGAACAGGGTGGCCAGCAGGAGCAGGGCAGGGATTGTCCCTCTGTGCTGGGCACTGGGGAGGCCCCACCTCGAGTGCTGTGTCCAGTTCTGGCCCCTGAGTGCAAAAAGGCCCTGGAGGGGCTGGAGCGTGTCCAGAGAAGGGAACGGAGCTGGGGAAGGGCCTGGAAAACATGTGTGATGAGGAGCAGCTGAGGGAACTGGGGTTCTTCAGTCTGCAGAACAGGAGGTTCAGGGAGCACCTCATCACTCTCTACCATGACCTAAATAGAGGTTTTAGTGGGAAACAGGGATTGAACTCTTCTACAAAGTTTTAGTGAGAGCAAGAGAGGAAATGGCCTTGAGTTCCTTTGGGTGAGATTGAGATTAGATATTATAAAATGTTTTTTTTTTCACTGAGAAACAGTGTTTAGGCGTTGGAACAAGCAGCCAAGAGAGGTGATGGAGTCTCTTGAAGTGTTCAGATGGCATCTGGGTATGGCACTTTGGGATATGGTTGAGGGGTGACTGTGGTGATATTGGTTGAAAGCTGGATCAGAAGATCTTGAAGGTCTCTTCCAACCTTGATGATTTTGTGTTTCTCTGACCTGTCATCACACTTTCCAGGTTTGTGCTCTAACAAGATCTTGAGAATATTTTTCAGTTGGATCTCACAATGGGACCCATTAACACTACAAGAAACTTTCCAGTTTGAATCTCACTTTGGTTTCTCAAGAGGTTCCTGACACTCTCCTCAGGGTCTGATGTTCAGGGACTCATCCCCAAAGCTCCCAAGGGTGATGAAATGCCTGGAGCTGTTGCTGTTCTTCTGAGCTGGGGTAGGCTCCTGGCACACAGGGAACTCCTGGCAAGCGGGCAGCACTGCAGAGAGACAACTCTGCCCAGGAGCAGCTCCTCTGCACAGCCCAGCAGGGCTGAGGGCACTGCCTGCAGCACCCAGGGCACAGGAGAGAAGGCAGAGAGATGGGAGGCAGCCTGGGCTGGCAGGGCACTGAGCTCTCACTGTGGCAGAAACCTTCCTAGGATTTGAATGAAGAATTCTCTGGCTGTAGGACACTGAAACTTCCCTTCCTGCAGGGATCTGCTAAAGCTGCCACATCCCACAGCTTGTAGGATCTTTCAGAAGGCCTCTCCCAGTGCCTGCAGGGCAGAGGAAGTGGCCCTATGGCAGAGCAGGGCAGGAGCTGCAGGCAGCAAGGGCAGGCAGGAGAAGAGAGCAGGAGGTGAAAGGGATCCTGGGCTGGGAGGACAGGGCAGAGCTGCTCAGGGCAGGAACCTTGGCAGCCCTTTGGCACGGCAAGGCTGTGGCTGCAGAGCAGGGCAGGTGAGTTGCTGCAAGTGGCTCTTGCAGCTGCCAAATGGCAGCCCTGGCAGGAGCTGTCAGGATGGCTGTGCTGGATTTG
>NW_020962935.1:0-1140 GCF_003031625.1 Empidonax traillii | reverse complement strand
CCAGGGGGTGACGTGTCTGGCACTGAAAGAGAAGAGCAGGAGCAGGGACTGTCCAAGGATAAATCAGGCCCCACCAGCCTGGTCACCTTCAGGATGAAGTAACTGCCCTGGTGCACAGGGGAGGGCAGGGGATGTGTTTGAGCTCCACTTCAGCTCAACTCTTGGCCGGGCCAGGGAGGGGATTGTCCCACTCTGCTCTGCCCTGGGGTGGCCTCACCTGCAACACTGGGGCAGTTTGGGGGGACACAAAGAAAGGGAGAGATTGAGCCCTTAGGGAGTGTCCAAAGAGGGCAACAAGGATGGGGAAGGGCCTGGGGGGGAAGGTGTGTGAGGACACTGAGGGCACTTGGGGTGTTCAGCTGGAGAGGAGAAGACTGAAAGGAGACCTCACTGCAGTCACAACTTCCTGGGCAGGGGCAGAGGAGGGGCAGGCCCTGAACTCTGCTCTGGGGGGACCAGGGACAGCACTGAGGGAATGGCCTGGAGTTGGGTCAGGGCAGGGTTAGGTTGGACCTTAGAAAAAGGTTCCTTTCCCAAAGGGTGGTTGGCACTGAACAGGCTCCCCAGGACAGTGGGCAAAGCACCAAGGCTGAAAGAGCTAAAAGAACATTTGGATGATCCTCTAAGGCTCATGGTGTGACTCGAGGATGATCCTGTGCAAGGCTAAGGGTTGGACTGGATGATCCTTGGGAGTCCCTTCCAATTTCGCATATTCTGTCATTCAGGGATTGTGTTTGGTTTGGTTGTGTTTGCTTCAGGACACAACACATATTCTCTTGATTCTTCAGGAGAAAATCAGAAGTGATTTCACTCGAGAGGTCAATGGTGGAGCAGCCCAGTCTGCTCTGGCCCCACAGCAGTGCCCACCCCAGGGAACTGCAGTGCTCTGGGCACTCCCCCCACAGCCCCAGCCCCTCTGAAGGGCACAGCAGCTCCTGGGGACAGAGAGGAGTCTCAGCATCCCCATCAGCTCAGGGGCTGGACACTCAGCATGGCAGCAGCAAATGGAGCTCAGGGCAACTGCAGGAGCCCTGGTGTCACCTGCAGGAGATGCCCAGCACAGCCTGACTGTGCCCCTCAGTGCCAGCCCCTCTGCCCAGCCCAGCACAGAGTCCTGGCCCAGGGACAGAGCAGCCTGTC
>NW_020962934.1:7616-8786 GCF_003031625.1 Empidonax traillii | reverse complement strand
GTATTTCATGGAGAAGGACCTGGGGGTGTTTTGAGGCCTCTCTAAGCAAATGTTTCCTTCAGGAGAGCTGAAGCCAGGACAGGGGGAAGAAGAGCAAAAACGCAGCTTCTCCAGCAATGCAAGCGCTTCCAGGAATTCCCAGCAAATCTTCCCGGAGGGGTGAGGCAGACATGAAGGTTCGATGTGAATACCCTGTTTGGGATAACTTAGGTGATGGCTGCATCCCCTCTCCCTTCCCCAGACGCTGGACATGCTGCTGTCTGGGAGCAGGAGGTGCCTGTGTGGGGGTTCAGCACCGCTGGCTTGGTGCAAGTCCAAGAAGCGTTTGGACAATACTCCCGGGCACGTGTTGTGACTCTGGTCCAGTGAAGGCTCAGGAGTTGGACTCGATGATCCTTGTGGGTCCCTTCCAACTTGGAATACTGGGTGTGATTCTGTGAAGTTCCACAGGGCTGTGTGTGAGCAGAGAGTAGGGGCTGAGCAAAGCAGAGCAGGGCAATGGCAACACAGCCCTTGAGCACTGCCCCAAGCGGGCTGAGCTCAAAAGGGAGCTGGGGGTGGGGTTGGTCCCACTCAGGTTAAGGGGCAGAGACACGGAGACAGCAGGGAGTGCAGGGCAGGGAAAACATCAGAAGCTCCCAGAGATCTGAGCTGATACCTCTGGAGCGTCCTGCAGATGAGCCCATGACAAATGTTCTAAAAGGAAAACTCACAGCTAGTTATCTTCTCTCTTAAAACCAAAAAGCACTACACCAAGAACTGCGCTTCTTCCCTCCACGTACCATCAAAACTCTCCATCGCACAACCCGGATCCACACTCTGATTCTTTAGACTAAAGCTCGAAAAAGGAAGCGTGTCAAGACAGAAAACTTCCAGTGACGCACCCCTTCCAACTGCACTGTTCAAGGCACACCTATTAGAGTGGGAGTCCTGTTCTCCTTGCGTCCCTTCAGCTGTACACCCTTACACAGAGAGCTGCGCGTTCTCCTCGGCTGCAAGGAGGAAGGGAAACGAAACAACATCTTTTTTTGTCTGGCTCCTGTCAGCTGCATGTGCTGATGCGGACGCTCAGTAATCTGCTTGGTTGAAAGGGCTTCAACGCACAAGCAGCTGAAAACAAGGCACTACGAGGAAGTGTGCCAAGAGAGAAAGTTTTTGGGGTCTACCCTG
>NW_020962934.1:0-1428 GCF_003031625.1 Empidonax traillii | reverse complement strand
ACTCCGAAAATAGAGAATGAGACTACGTCTTCTCCTTGGACTAGTATAAAAGGGGAAGAAGTATTTCTGTAAATATATAGCACTTCAACTTGAGTAGAAATTGTTGTAGATACAGTTCTTTAGTTTTTAATTCATTAGTAGTTTTTGTTTTACTAGTAATAAATGTTTATACTATTTTCCCCAAATCCTATCTCTCTTTTGTCTGCAAAAACCTTCTCTCAACTAGTAGTAATTGTGGGGGGGGTGGAGAGCAAATTGACCCAGAACGAAACCACGACACGGGGACATGGTGCTATCGCTTGGGACAGAGGTGACATCACAGAGACAGCAGTGACATTTTAGGGACACAGGGACCACCCTTGGGGACAGCAGTGACATCACATGGGACAGTGGTGACATCTCATGGGACAGCAGTGACATCACTGGAGACCAGTGACATCACAACTGTCTGGTGACGTCACAGGGACTGTGATGACACCAACTGGACAGCTGTGACATCATTGGCAACACCAGAGACATCTCAGGGTCAGTGGTGACATCACTGGGGATGCCGGGAATGTTTGGGGGCTTGTGGGAGGGCACCTGCCCTTCAACACGGCACCCAGCACACCCCAAAAAGTGCTGGGACCCCCCTAAACTGACGGGAAAAGGGTGGGAGAGGTCAGAAGAGTGAGGAGGGCAGCGGGGCTTTGGTTTCCTGTCCCCTCCTCCGTGTGACAGCACGTGTGACTCCTCGTGTGACTCCTCGTGTCCCCACACTCGGGTCCATGTCCCCAGCCCTGCGACCCCCGGCTCTGCCGGGACATGGAGGAGGACCAGGTCGGCTCCATGGGCTGAGGGGAGCCCTCCATGTCCCGGGGGTGCAGGGACTGGGGGTCGTGTCTGCTGGGCCCCCCGAGCTTGATGGGGGAGAGGAACTCCAGGGGGTGGTGCTGGGGCAGGATGATGCCACCCCTCGGGTCCCCAAGAGCTGCTCAGGGTGGGGAAACTGAGGCACGGATTGAGGGAGGAGGGGCTAGTGGGGCTTTTCTCGAGGCTGTGGTTGGTTGCTGTGCCACCCCCATGCTGGGACCATCAAAAGAGGAAAACAAGCCCTGAGCCTCTGTCTCTCAAGAGAAGGCGGTGCACAACTCGGCACTACACAAAGAGCAAGAGTTTCCTGTGCAAAGCACCTTTCAACTGTGTCGTGGTTTTGCTTTGGGTCAATTTGCTTTCCACCCCCCACACAATATTACTAGTTGAGAGTAAGTTTTTGCAGACAAAAGAGAGATAGGATTTGGGGGAAAATAGTATAAACATTTATTACTAGTAAAGCAAAAACCACTAATAAATTAAAAACTAAAGAACTATATTTACAACAATTTCTACTCAAGTTGAAGTGCTATATATATACAGAAATACTTCTTCCCCTTTTATACTAGTCCAAGG
>NW_020962933.1:7870-9069 GCF_003031625.1 Empidonax traillii | reverse complement strand
GAAAAATGATCAACCACCCTGCAGCAAAGCTTGGTGGGCACTGCAGGACTATGGGAAACCCTCTGGCCTGAAGGCACTGGGAGCCAAGAATCCCACGGCCAGGGAGAGCTGAGAGCTCCAGAGGGGTGAGAAGTGCCTGTTTCTCCCTGGCAGGGGAATTTCAGGAAAGGAAAAGCAGCATTTTCAGGGCAGTTGCTGCTGTGAAGCTGCTTCAGTGGGCACAGCCAACCTGTGTGGCTGAAGAGATTAGACCTTCCTGAGGATAATGAGCTCCCAGGAAAGGCAGGCAGGAATATCCCTGGGTTGCTGTGGCACTGAAGCCTTCATGGCTCCTATACAGACACAGGCTGGGGGAAGAATTCACTCTGCTCTGCCCTCCACTGTGTCCCAGGGAGAGATCAAACCTTGCTGGACTTTCTTAAAAAAATGCTCGTGTGTTGAGAAGTCCAGAGGAGACCCCAGAGATGCTCCAGGGCTGGAGCCCCTCTGCTCTGGAGCCAGGCTGGGAGAGCTGGGGGGGTTCCCCTGGAGAAGAGAAGGATCCAGGGAGACCTGAGAGCCCCTTGCAGGGCCTAAAGGGGCTCCAGGAGAGCTGGAGAGGGACTGGGGACAAGGGATGGAGGGACAGGACACAGGGAATGGCTTCCCACTGCCAGAGGGCAGGGAGAGATGGGAGATTGGGAGGGAATTGCTGGCTGTGAGGGTGGGCAGGCCCTGGCACAGGTTGGGCAGAGAAGCTGTGGCTGCCCCTGGATCCCTGGAAGTGTCCAAGGCCAGGTTGGAGCACCCTGGGCTGGTGGAAGGTGTCCCTGCCCATGGCAGGAGGTGGCACTGGATGATCTTTAATGTCCCTTCCAACCCAAACCATCCTAAGATTCTCAGAAAACTGGTCCCAGTGCTGCTGGTGGGTGTTTACAGGTGCTGTAAGTTTTCCCCTAAAATTCTAAGCTTCAACTCAAATCTAATCTCAGCCCAAAGAACCTTAAGGCAAGCAGGAGGAAATAAAAAATAAACTGGTGTTAAGGTGAAACCTGATCCTTTTCTGGAGGGAACCAAACACCACCTCTGCCCCTGAGAACATGGAACAGGACATGAAAATCCAGGATGTCCATTTTGAGGCCGGTGAGACTCTTTCCCAGGCAGCAGCACATGCTTTCCCAGAGGTTTAACCCTGTGCAATCCTGGCTTTTTTTTTTTTT
>NW_020962933.1:0-1435 GCF_003031625.1 Empidonax traillii | reverse complement strand
CAGGGACAGCCCCCAGGGAATGGCTGGAGCTGTGTCAGGGCAGGCTCAGGGTGGATCTCAGGGCAAGGTTCTTCCCCCCCAGGCTGGTTGGGCACTGAACAGGCTCCCCAGGGCAGTGGGCACAGCCCCAAGGCTGCCAGAGCTGCAGGAGGCTTTGGACAACGCTCTGAGGGACAGGGTGGGATTGTTGGGGGTTGGACTGGATGATCCTTGTGTGTCCCTTCCAGCACAGGATAACCCAGCATTCTACGAAGCACCAAGGTGGGTGTTTCCCT
The DNA here is from genome assembly GCF_003031625.1 of Empidonax traillii. Taxonomy (NCBI): domain Eukaryota; kingdom Metazoa; phylum Chordata; class Aves; order Passeriformes; family Tyrannidae; genus Empidonax; species Empidonax traillii. Next base: position 1,160 of record NW_020962933.1, on the reverse strand, counting down.
CCTGCTCTTCCCCTCACAACCCAAAGCTTCCTCCACCCCGCTGGCTTTGCAGCCACAGCCCAGCTGCCATTTGGGTGAGCTGAGAACACCTCAGAGCCTCAGCACGTGGCCAGGGGCTCCTTGGACTTCAAAGGACAGGAGACACAAAGCACCCTCCTTCCAGCAAAACCAGCTCTCCAACAGCTGCAGAGCAGAGGCCAAACCAGATCCCTGCCAGCCCCTGGCATGACGTGATCCATGGGCACTCTGCTGTTTGCTGGCTGATGCCAAAGAGAATTCGGCTCAAGGCAGGAAGGGAAACATAAGGAAAACAAGGGGAGCTGTGCAGGAGAGCAGCTCTGTGAGCAATGTTACCTTGTGAGTAATGCTGAAGCTGCAGCATAAATAAAAATAAATCCACTTCCACCTCATCCGGAGGACGGAGCAGAGCCCACTTTGCTTGGCCAAGACAGACCTCAGGGTTTAACCACAAGAAAACCCTCCTGGGGTTTGATTACTTACTGTAAGGGCTGTGAGAGCCCCTCGGGTAGGAAACAGCTTCCAGTGGATTTACAGCACGAGGGCTTGGATGGACAAAGCCCAGCTCAATTTCCCATTTTGGATGTGTTTGGGAAAGCAGGACAAGATGAGGTGCTGGTAAGTACTGGGGGTTGTGTTTCCATGTGAGCTCATCCCCAGTCCTGTCCCACCAACCTTTCCTGAAGCTCTGGAGAAGTGGCAAAGGTGAGACCCCCAGATCTCAGTTCAGGACAAAACAGACCCTGAGGGGCTGGAGGTGTCCAGGGAAGGGGCTGGAGCAGCAGGAGCAGCTGAGGGAGCTGGGGGGGCTCAGCCTGGAGAAAAGGAGGCTCAGGGGGGACCTTCTGGCTCTGCAGTCCCTGACAGGAGGGGGGAGCTGGGGGGGGTCGGGCTCTGCTCCCAGGGAACAGGGACAGGAGGAGAGGGAACGGCCTCCAGCTGGGCCAGGGGAGGGGCAGGTTGGACATCAGCAGGAATTTCTTGCTGGAAAGGGTGGTCAGACATTGGCAGGGACAGCCCAGAGCAGTGGTGGGGTCAGCACCCGTGGAGGGGTTCCAAAAACATGTGGATATGGCATTTGAGGACATGGCTCTGTTCACCCCCATGGTGGTGGTGCTGGGGCTTTTCCAAACTTGAGGATA
>NW_020962932.1:8202-9443 GCF_003031625.1 Empidonax traillii | reverse complement strand
CATAAGAGAAAGTCAGAAAAAAAAATCCAAAGTATCTGGAAGCATTAATGGGTCCCACTGAGGGCCATTCCCAGTACAGGCTCCTCATGGACTCAGTGGAGGAGAGAATTGGAGGCCAGGACTGAACAAACCTCTCCAAGACTCACTTTCAAAAGGAAAAGTTCCTTCAAAACCCTTGAGTACCTTGAAGCATTAATGAGCCCCACTGAGTGTCACTGCTGACAAAGCCTCTCCAGGGACTAATTAAAGCAGAGAATTGGAGGCCATGATTGCACAAACCTCTTCAAAGGGTCAAAGGGAGAGGAAAAGGCAAAGTACCTTAACAAACCTGTGGTACCTTGAAGCTTTAACAAGCCCCACTGAGGGCCATTCCTGACAAAGGCTCTCAAGGGACTCCTTAGAGCAGATAATTGGAGGCTATGACTGAAGAAATCTGTCAAAGACTTGGTGTCAAAAAGAAGTGTCTTAATAAATTTTGAGTGCCTTGAAGCATTAATGAGCCCCACTGGGTGTCCCAACGGACAGAGTCTCTCAGGGGATTAATTAAAGCAGAGAATTGGAGGCAATGACTGAACAAACCTCTTAAAAACTCAGGGTCAAAAAAAGTACCTTAATAAACCCTGAGTGCCTTGAAGCATTAATGACCCACTGAGGGTTGTCACTGTCTGGGGCTCTCAAGGGACTCGTTACAGCAGATAATTGGAGGCCAGGGTTGCACAAACCTCTCTGAGGTGCAAAATCAAGAGCAAATCCCAAATTGCTCCGAAAATCCTACAGTCCCTCAAAGCCTTAAGGAGCCCCCCGAGGGCCCCTCCTGACAAAGCCTCCCCAGGGACTCTGCAGCAGCTCCTTGGAGGCCCTGAGTGCAGGGAGCCAAAGGCTCTGGGCAGCAGCTCAGCTGCTGAGAAAAAGCCTGGCTGGCTTTGGGGAAGTTTCCTTCCTTTTCAGGCTTCCTCCAGCTTTGGGAAATGCTTCCTGGCAGATTGGCACCACCTAAGAAGGGCTCTGGCAGGTTCCTGGCAGCAAAGCCCACCTGCCCTGGGCTCCAACCAAGATCTTTGGAGCAGGGAGACACCTGAGAGTTCAGAAGAGGAGGCTGCAGCTTTGACAACATTTGGGGATGAGCAGGCATTGCTGGTATGTGAATAATCTGCATGTGAATGGTTGCTTTGAGTTCAAGCATTCAACTAAAATAAAGGTGGGTATCTCAGTGATTTGGTTTGGTTTTAAATAAGAATTTT
>NW_020962932.1:0-1443 GCF_003031625.1 Empidonax traillii | reverse complement strand
TTGCAGCTACTCTGCCCCCAGCCTGGAACTGCAGGGGGTTATTGTGACCAGAGGCACCAAAGGCACTCTTGAACCTCATGCCCATGGTCTCAGCCCAGAGATCCAGCCTGTCCAGGTCCCTCTGCAAAGCCTTCCTACCCTCCAGCACATCGACACTGCAAGCCAGCTTGGGGTCATCTGCCAATTTGCTCATGGAAGACTCAATCCCCATGAAAAATATGAAACAGGACTGGGCCTTTTACCCAACAAGTTCTATTTCTTGAATAAGGAGCCCCTGCAGCAGTGGGAAGATACTGACACAGAAACCAGAGATGAAGACAAAACTAACCCAGACAATTACTGAGACTCTCCCTATCTAGGGAAAAGATAACAAAAGGACAAAAAATGTGGACTAAGGATCGTGCAAAGTGAGAAATCGATAGCCAAGAGAAGAGAGAATAAGAATTAATGCAGAGAACTACAGAACTTGTAAGCCAATGGACATGAATTCCTTTGTTTGCTAAAATATATAAATAGTTCAAAGTTTTGAGAACCAATGTCCATGTGTTAGAGAGCAATCCCCACGGCCCTTCAACTCTTGAACCTAACCAGCTGAGCAGAGATTTTATTCCCTGGCTTTCTCTGACAGTTTCTGGGGATCCAGATGAGACAAAGCAGTGCTAGCACAGCAGAACGGAGGTATTGTTGGCCCTGCAGTGGGTACTAAAGGAGTTTCGGGGAGATCTTACAATTCCCTGCTCTGGAGAGTTCACCACACCTTCTTTTCTGGGAAAAAGAGCAGGACATTAATTTAGGGTGCTTGATTTTAAGGTATTTTTCCTGTACATGAGGCACACGAATGGGAAGGACACAGTGGGAGGCTGAGAGGTTTCTGTCATGGTTTATGGGCTTGGGTAAGATTGGGAGATATTTACAGGATACTCATAAAATCTCTTCTTTGGGAAAGGTTGGGGAAGGTCGGGAAAGGTGTTAACAGGGTGGTTTTGCCTGAGGTGTTAAACATGGGAGTGGGTCTATCTTCACAAATCCCAAGAGAAGAGATGGCAGAAAGCTGCCCTGCAGGTTGTATTTGAAGGAAAAGGAAAAGAGACCGAAGGGAAGGGGTTTCTTTCCTGGAGGGCAGAGTTGTTGTTCACTTGCAGGAGCCCCGTGCTGGAATTGTCAGTCTGACTCCAAAATTGAATCTGGACAAAGATTCCTGCAAGACAAAAGGTGCCATGACAGAAAGCTCTTGCTGCCCATGGAGTGCCCAGGGTGGCCCACCAACTGCACCTGAAACTCAAAAGTTACAGGCTTTCTTTCCCGAGGGAAAGGCCATGACATCACAAAGGGGCCATGTCAGAGGGAGGGGAGGGCTGCACTGTGACATTCTGTAACGTTGGTTCTTTGGTTTCCAGGGACCATTCTGGAATGGAGAGGACAGGCCGTGACATCACAAAGGGG
>NW_020962931.1:7469-8930 GCF_003031625.1 Empidonax traillii | reverse complement strand
GTACAGACTTGCAGGGCTGGGATAATCCCACCTTGTGATTGGGATCAGCCATGCTCAGTGTTGTGGTTAAAACCCATCTGGAATTTAAGCACCACACAGCTGGTGGTGGATTGGGGAGGAGAATCAAAGTAGAACTTGTAGTTTAAGAACAGTTTAATAATTGAAAATAAGTAAAATACGGTAGTAACCGTAAACAATAATGATAATGATAATGAAAAGGGAAAAACAAGGGGTGCACCATGCAGTTGCTCACCACCTGCTGACTGATACCAGACTCCCATTCCTGAACACAGATTGGTCCTTCCTGGGTAACTCCCCCCATTTACTTTACTGGGGATGATGTTCTGTTATGTGGAATACCTCTTTGGTCATTTCAGGTCTTCTCCTCTAACTCTGCTCCCTCCCAGTCTCATTCCTGAATCTCCTCACTGGCAGAGTATGAGACAAGAACAATGTCCTTGACTTACTATAGACATGCCTTAGCAAAAACCCAAAACATCTGTGTGTTGTGAACACCATTCTCATTCTGAACCCAAGACATAGCCCTGTAACAACTACTGAGAAGAAATTAACTCCATCCCAGCTGAACCAGAACAACATCCCCCCCTTACTCCATACCATTTATGTCATGACAAGTTTCGCACTTCTCAATATCCCATCGCCTTCCTCTTTATCTGTTTCAATAGATATATATACAGACATCATTCTCTTAGTCTACAGAACACCTCTCTCAACTAGCCATAAAACCTCCAGAAAAAAAATACAAAAAAACCAACTTTGAATTTATTAATCTGTGACTTGTGGCTCCATCCTTGGGAACAGTCTTTCAAGCAGGGAAGCTGGTGTGAGGTGTTGGATTGTTGCATGTTGCACAGTTGAGTCAGTTCTGATTGCAGCACTGCTGCTCTTGTTCTTTTTGTCAAAGTTCATTTTTCATTGGTGCAAGTGCAACGATCAGAGAACCAGGCTCAGATTCCCAGACTGCCTGTGGCTGATGTTGAGGCCTGAGGTGCTCAGTGAGGTGATGCACAGTCAGCCAACATAGACATTGCAATGCATAGTGTCAGATAGGTCTTAACAGGAGGCAATTTAATTCACTGGCTATTCTCACCTGAAATCAAGTCCCCTGGAGACACACACTGGTATTCCCCATCCTCCTGCATTATCTACCAAGTGCACCCAGGAGCTGAAGCAAAAGGAATCCCGTGGATGGGGTTGTCTTTGCCTGAGGCAGGAATAACCCAGACTGTTTTCTCCAGCATGTTTTTAATGTGCACTGCAGGAACTTTATCCCCTTAGACACTATGTAAGAGTTTTGATTGGGCAGGGCCAAGCCCACTGGCAGATCCTCATCTGTTGACTAACCAGGTGGCCTTTGCTAAATATGTATCCCAGTGTCTGCAGGTCCCTCCACCCATTGCTCTTGGTGTCATCTTCACCAGTCCATCAAATTTTTTGGTC
>NW_020962931.1:0-997 GCF_003031625.1 Empidonax traillii | reverse complement strand
GCAGTGCCAGGACTCCCATGTTGCCATCCAGCCCTCTGCTGTGGTGGTGACTCTGCCCGGGCCCATCCTCAGCTCCTTCCCACAGAACACCGCCGTGGGATCCTCCACCTCCGCTGCCGTTGGCAGCATCCTCAGCTGTGACGGAGTGCCCATCAACTCCGGGGGCTTTGACCTCTCCTGCATCACCAGATGCTACCCTCGTAGATGTGGGCCCTGCTAAAGCTGCTGGCAACGTCCTGGGGCAGGAACCTGCAAGATCTGACAGCATGGTGCCAGGCAGGAGATAGAGCTTTAGGACATTGTGTTTAGAGCTTCATGATGTGTTTTGGTTTTTCCACTCTTTCATCTCCTTCCTTTGCCTTCTCTGCCTTCCCAGGCCAGCCAAGCATGAGCTGCTGCCCTCCCTCCCTCTGAAGGGCAGACACCCTGCAGGAGCTCCACTGCATCTTAGCAGCTGCTCTTTGTGCTCTCTGTGATCCACCTTCTTTTCTTCATTACGCTCATTAAATTTTTTGTGCATCCAAGCCTGGTCCTCAGAGTCCTCCTTTTATTCTGTGCATTTTTTCCAGTATGTTCTGTGTAAAAGTTGCAGAAAGCAGAGTGTGGGTCTCCCTGCATGGATTTCAGTTTGTGTTTTTTTCCCTTGCAGCTCTCAAAAAGATCCCTGGCTTTTCCTTAACCAAAGATCTTTAGGGACACCACGGGTCTAAAGGGTGGTAGAAATGGGAAAGAGAAACAACAATGTCAGGGGAAAGCCCACAATCTCATCTCTTCCTTTTGCTCCCCTCCAATAGCCTTTTCAGGGTCTACAAGCAGTACACGTGGTCAATGGCAGAAGACACCCATACCTTTTACAGTCCTTCAGCTCCTGGCTGGGCCCAGCTGCTGTCCAGACATCCAGGGCTGAGACAACTCTCAGGTTTGGATCAGTCTCTGCCATGATCAGGCTACTCAGTGCAGTCTCCATTCCTTGAACCCAACACCCCCAGGGGCAACT
>NW_020962930.1:8630-10091 GCF_003031625.1 Empidonax traillii | reverse complement strand
ATCAAATGAACAAACAAGAAAAAAAAATCAGGCAATATAATCAGGTGGGATGATTTTACTCAACTTTTACAGGCATTCAATTTTGGTATATGGATTTGAGGCTGGGGGGGGAACTTTTGCTACCATATAATGGAATCATCACAGCTCCTACCTCTTCAGCTTAATGCTGTAGAAAGAAACTTCACAAGCGGCCTGTAATCATCACCGCTGAACAGGGTCACCCCAATGATACATTAAACAAAAAAAAAAAAAAAACCCAAACAAACAAACAAAAAAAGAACAACAAAAAAACCAACAACAACAAAAAAGAGAACACTGCAGACCCGCTTAAAGGGACAATACATCTTTAAGTAATAAAAAACCTACGTTGCTTCTCTTCATAGATTTATTTGCTTGCTAGATTGTGAAAGCAGGTTCCAATCAGTAACCCTCTTACAGTCCCTCCTCCCTCCCAACAAGTTTTATGTGCTACATAGTGTAAAAACTATATACACAGGTAGTACAAGGAAGCAAATAAGGAAACACCTAATTGCACAATGCTACATCCAATGCTTTTAGAGGCAGGTCTTTTAAGAGTGCCTAAAATTTAATGTTATTGTTTGCTTTCTCTTGATGTTGTTTTGTTGTTGGTTTTGGTTTTTTTTTTTTCTCAGTGCTTGTACAGGACCTCCATCCCACGGAGATCGACGATATGTATTTGTCTTTTCCACTACAACTTTCCATCTTCCTCGCTTCATCGCCCTCCCCGCGCCGCCACACCCGACGAACGAGGACGTGCACATCCTCCGCTCTGCAACAGGGTGAGGAAAAGGAATTAAACAAAACAAAACAAAACAAAACACAAGGGAGAAAGTGATTAGAAAACATCGAAAAGAAACGCGATGCGTGGCGCAACCGGTTCAAACTGACACCGCATCTCCGGGGCGGGCCCAGTCCGGGCAGGGCCCTTCCGCCACCGCCATCCCGTCAGGCCGGGCCGGACCGGAGCCGTGCTGCCCGCACCCCCAGGCGGCCACGGCCCTTCTCCCCACTTGGCGGGGATGGCGGGACCCCTCCTTCTTCCCCCCCAACCCCCCGCAAATGCCAAAAAAAAAAAAAAAAAGTGGGCGGTAGTAGCGGCATTATCATGGCCGCGCAGGCTGCCGCGCTCCGCCACGGCTCACCCCAGCAGGACTAATTTGTTGCAACTTCTGCTTTACAGCTTAATCTCTTTCTGCACAGTCGCAAATCGGTTTTTGTAAACCTCACTCCTAACCTCGGCTCCCAAACCGCCGGCGCAGTTTACCAACTCTCCCCGCCCCAGACCTTGCCTTAAAACAAAACAACAGGAAGGGGGTAGGGAAAAAAAAACCTAAATAACACACAACACAACCCAGTTTCCATTGACCTGCTCCCTTCCCTCTGCCAGCCTCTAAAACCAAGCCAGAACACATAAAAAAAGAGAAGCAACCCCCCCCCCCA
>NW_020962930.1:0-1406 GCF_003031625.1 Empidonax traillii | reverse complement strand
CGCGGGGCGGCTCCTTCAGTGCCCCGGGCACCGGGGACCCCTCGGGGTGGCTCCCCCAGGGCCCCGCCCGCCGCCACCGCTGCCCAGGGCCCTCCCCGCGTCCTGCCGGGGATCGGACACCGCCGGCGCCCCGGCCCTGCTGGGCTTCATTAGCCTGAGAAATGGCTCCTAATGAGGGCCCGGGGGCTGTGGCTTGGCCTTCGTCTCCCTGGTGCTGGGGCTTGGCTTCCACCTGCGCCAGAAGGTAGCGGAAGGAACAGAGAGAAGGGTGGAAAAGGGGGGGTGGTCTGGTGGGTCTGACAGATCATGGGGATCTTTGGGCACAGGGGGTTAGCAGAGCGGGGTGGCCCCCTGAGCTCCCAACTTCTTGTGGGGGGCTGGATCCAATCTCAGCCTTGTATTATGCCAACAATTTCAGTTTAGAGGAATAACTGAGGTGGGACTGAACCACTTTTGTCCCTCAGGTTTTAATGATGGTAAATCATATCTATGTATAGAAATGAATTATTTAGGATTAAAAATGATCAGACAAAACACCTTCATCAGAATTATTTACTACACAATAGAAACACTAAAACTACCAGTAGGACAGGATTAGATAGGACAGCGCTCTACGCTAAAGCAACTGTTGAAGCAATGCTACTAAAACTGACACAAAAGCAATAGTTATTAAAAAGAGATGGATGGAACTCCTCCAGACCAATGCTTGTGGGGAGATCTCTGCTCTCCACCTCAAGCAGTGACCTTGGGGGTCCCCAGCCAAGGCAGGAATCTCCACACACCCCCAAGAAGGGTTCTGTTGGCACAACCTGCCCCTGGCAAAGGGCACTGGCCCTTTCAGGTAGAAAGGGATGGACTGACAGTCCCTGGACTCCAGGGGTTGCCTCACCATCAGGGAGGTCATTTGGGGTGGGAGCAGCGGCCGAAGCTCTTCCCACAGTCGGGGCATTTGTAGGGCCTTCCCTTACTGGTGGGTCCGTTGGTGTCTGGTCAAGTGGGAGCTGCAGGTGAAACTCTTCGCACACTCCCCACACTTGTAGGGCCTCTCCCCGGTGTGGATGCGCCGGTGCCTGACGAGGTTGCAGTTCCGGTTGAAGCCCGTCCCGCAAGCGGTGCAGCGGAAGGGCCTCTCCTCTGTGTGTGTCCGCTCATGCAGGAGCAGATTGGAGCTGGTCCGAAACCTCTTCCCACATTGCAAGCACTTGTAGGGCCGTTCTCCAGTGTGGATGAGCTGGTGGGTGCGGAGGTGGGAGCTGTTCCTGAAGCTCTTCCCACATTCCCCACACGTGTAGGGCCGTTCCCCAGTGTGGATGAGCTGGTGAGTGCGGAGGTTGGAGCTGTTCCTGAAGCTCTTCCCACATTCCCCACAAGTGTAGGGCATCTCCCCAGTGTGGATGTGCTGGTGG
>NW_020962929.1:7545-9013 GCF_003031625.1 Empidonax traillii | reverse complement strand
GATGGAGCTCGTTAGCCCGTAAGGCAATCCATCTACGTCCTGAGGACCTCGCTGCCACCGTCCAAGCGTGCTTGGCCCCGGCAGATGAACCTCAGGATTAAAGGGTGGGCTCAGTTCCGCGCACACTGTGTCTCACCTAAAAAATCCAATGCGCAGGCTGGAAGGTGTAAAAACCTTCCCCGGTTCTTCGTTCGCGAAGTGACTGGCCATTATTAAAACCCTTAGGAAATTAAAGTTTAAGATTCTTATCAAATTTTCCCCAAGGCCCCTAAAACAAAGCTTTAAGTAAATACTTGCTGCAATCTGCAGGTCCATAAAGCTAATACAGTTAATAAAGTTACTATTGTAAATGGGAAATGTTTTGTTAAAAAATAGTTAGCTAAAAGGTTTCAGAATTGCACTGTTCTGTATCTTTTTGTAATGAAAAGGGGGAGATGCAGCGTTTGGGGTTTCAGGAGTGCCAGCAGAGTGTTCTGGGAAACCAAGTCTGCGGGACCCCGGTGCACATGAGCAGTGAAGAACCTTGGCAGGATTGGCTGAGAGGGTTACCTGTTGGGAGGTGTTACAAGTAATGTAACAATGTTACAATTCAAAACTGCTACTTAAGCCTTTATTCTCTCTCAGTAAAGAATTCTGTTACATACCGCACTGGTGTCTCTTTGTCTATGCAGACTCCTTTTTTATTATATTAATAATATTGCAACAGTTCTGTCCACATCTCAGCTTTAGGAAAGGCTGGGGAAGGTTGGGAAAGGTGTTAACAGAGTGGTTTTACCTGAGGTGTTAAACATGGGAGTGGGTCTATCTTCCCAATTCCCAAGAGAAGAGATGGCAGAAAGCTGCCCTGCAGGTTGGATTTGAAGGAAAAGAGACCGAGGGGAAGGGGTTTCTGTCCTGGAGGGCAGGGCTGTCGTTCGCTTGCAGGAGCCCCACGCTGGAATTGTCAGTCTGACTGCCAAATTTGAATGTGGACAAAGATTCCTACCAGATAAAAGGTGGCAGGACAGAAAACTCTTGCAATCCATGCAGTGCCCAGAGTCGCCCAACAACTGCACATGAGACACATAAGGGCCTTCTTTCGTGGGGGAAGGGCAGTCATTCGCCTGCAGGAGCCTGAGCTGTAATTGCCATTCTGACTCCCAACACTGAATACGGAAGAAGATTCCTCCCAGATAAAGGTTGCCAGAACAGGACACTCTTTCTGCCCATGGATTGACAACAGTGCCCCCCAACTGCACATGACAGACCAGGGAAGGACTTTCTTCCCTCGGTGGAAACGCTGTTGTTTGCTTTTGGGAGCCCTGCACTGAACTTGCAGGGGTGACTCCCAAAATTGAATATGGACAAATATTCTTCTGAGACAAAAGGTGGCAGGACAGAAAGCTCTTGCTGTCCATGGAGTGCTGTCCCAGGTTGGACAAAGAACCACTACAAATGCCCAGGGTGGCTCACCAACTCCACCTGAAAC
>NW_020962929.1:0-1325 GCF_003031625.1 Empidonax traillii | reverse complement strand
ATCCAGGTCACCTCCCATTGCTCTGCCAACCCCCTGGGCCTGCTCTGGGCCCTGCAGGTCCTTGCCCTGCTCCCAAGGGCTCTGGGGGTGCTTCATGCTCAGGCCTTGGGCTTTAGAGCTCAGGCTGGGGATTGGGCAGAACTTTGGCAGGTTTGTTGTTCTGCTGGCAGGGTCTGGGTCATGATAAGGGGAAGAGCTTTTTGGCTGGATTAGAATTAAAGCTGGGTAAAGGTCCATCATGAGTATTTGCATTCTCAGTGGTTTAGCACCCTCAGCATTACATGAAACTGTTTTTACCTCATCACAATTTTTCTTCTCTGTTGGCCAAGCCCCTTTTTCCTTCCCCAAACATCCAATCCTTTTTGTCCCAGTTCCTTTTGATCTCCCTCACACTTTTATCTGGGTGGGCTCAGCATTGTGATGATCCTGTGCAACCTCATGGAATCAAAGGGGTCATTGTGGCACTGCAGGGCCTCATGGAAAGAAAGGAACACAGGGACACTTTGAAACCTTGTGGAACCAGGGCACCATTTAACATGGGGGACCTTGTGGAAAAAAAGGAACCCTGAAAGCTTTTGGAACCTCAGGCCTTGCAGCCAGAAAGGGGCTCACAAGGAGAGTGTGGAAGTGGAAAGAGCAGCTCTGCAAAGCCCAAGCTCTGCTGCTCCCTGGCAGTGCTGCTGTGCTGGGATCATTGTCCCTTGGCCTTTGCAAATCCCCCCAGTACTGCAGTGTGCTGTCCTTTAGGAACAGCTGAGAAGAAGGGTCTTGGAGAAAGAAGGCACTGCAGGGTCCTTTATTTTCTTTATATACTCAGAGAGCACAATTCAACATTTTAACATCTTTGGGTCCATTTCAATGGACACTAACTTAGATGGTAGATGCATAAAAATATTTCATTGCACAGGAATTTACTGCAAGAACCCCATGACCTCCACAAAAAACCTGAGCAGGAAGGCTGAACGATGAGGGATTCCCTTGCTGAATGCTACAAACGAGAAAACAAGCATTTTATTGCTCCAGAAAAAGATCCAGTCATCATTTTCCTTATGGCTTCCCTGAGCTCCTGGTTCCTCAGGCTGTAGATGAGGGGGTTCAGGGCTGGAGGCACCACCGAGTACAGAACTGACAGGGCCAGATCCAGGGATGGGGAGGAGATGGAGGGGGGCTTCAGGTAGGCAAAGAATGCAGTGCTGAGGAACATGGAGACCACAGCCAGGTGAGGAAGGCACGTGGAAAAGGCTTTGTGCTGTCCCTGCTCAGAGGGGATCCTCAGCACAGCCCTGAAGATCTGCACATAGGAGAAAACTATGAAAATGAAACAA
>NW_020962928.1:7198-8680 GCF_003031625.1 Empidonax traillii | reverse complement strand
AGGAGGAGCGAAAGGGCCGCTCTGAGAGCAGCTGTAGGCGAGATTAATGAGAGAAGGGAGAAAGGATTCACAGCTGGAGTCCTCTAAAGAAACATCCCCCCTCTCTGACATCGAGCCTTTGCGGGACCAAGGGGAAACGCTGTTGGTGTCGCTCTGTCCCCTAATTAAAACAGAGTACACAGAGGAGGGCTCGGATGACGATACACCTCAAATAACTGCCAAAGAAGTTCCTTAGACAGTGACTGAATTACTTAACTTAAAAAGGAATAGAGCAGAACCCCTCAAGGATCTGAGACTGAATATGTTTGGAGAGTCTCTCTTGCTGGGGCTGACCAAATGTTATTATCAGAAAAAGAGGCTGAAGGGTTCTGGGGAGCTGGAGTTTTCCTGACCACAGGAGATTCTGGTGTGCCCTGGTCCCTTCCCCAAAGAGCAGCCTATTGGGCACGGGGACTCAACCCCCTGCAAAGGGGAGATTCCCTGGCTACAGTGGGAAATGTTGATCAGATTGTGGAAAGTGTGCAAGAGGCTGCTTGTTTACAAATGATGGGTGACAGGGAATGAGCACCGAGCCCTGAATCCCCTGTGCTGCTGCCTGCAGACCCTGAAAGAATGATTGCCCTTCTCAGAGGTCTCCCTGGGGCTGTGGAACCCATTGGCATTCAGCTCAAAGGACACATAGAAAGCCTCAGCAAAGGGGACAGAACTGCAGCCCCCTCAGAAGCAGCTTTAACCCCCCAGTGGTTACTGTGGAGAAAATAAGATTTGGACCTGGGGGAGGTGGCACAAGAATTAATTAATTAGGGAAGAAAAGATGGTCCAGGACCTTCAATCACTACTGATTCTCAATCAGTTGGGTGCAGAATGCAAAACAAGAATTCCCCCAGCAAGACTCCGAAAGGAAACGTTCTGCCCTGGACAAGGAGGACCCACCAACACTGGAGGACACGGGAAAAAAGGAATCCCCTGTGGATTGTGGGCTTGCAAAAAGGAAACCCCAAATCCCTCAGGGATGGCCAACCCAGGGAGAAATGAGAGATATTAATGCACGAGTGGGCAGCAAAGGAGGGATCCCTGAAAGCTGTTCCTGCTCCAGCCCCTGCCCTGGAGGGCTCACAGCAAGGGGAGGGGACGGGACACTCCTCTCTTTGTCCCCAGGAGCTGAGCTGGGGGGCCAAGTGTGGTTTGACATTGGACAACTCACCAAAAATTCCAAAGGACACTTGTTAATAACCTGTCCTATCGGTCCCCACAAAACGCCTGTCACTTTTCTGGTAGATCCTGGCACTCCAGTGTCTGCCCTGAACACTGAAGGTGCATCTGCCTGTGGAATTACTCCCTCACAGAAAGGCACATTTGCTGTGGGTGCTTTTGGAAACACACAGAGAACAGCAAAGGTGAGATGCTGCTGACCAGGGGAGGAGAAAGCAGGTGAAACCCTGATGGTTTGGGGTGAACTTCCTGCTCATTTACTGGGGCTGC
>NW_020962928.1:0-1307 GCF_003031625.1 Empidonax traillii | reverse complement strand
AAGTCCTCCCCAATGGGAAAAAACCCTCACTCTGTTTGGCTGGTTGAATTGTGCGGTTTAGTTTTCCTTCTCCCTTTGATGTGCACAAGGAGCACTCTAAGAAAAGAAATCAGCAGGAATGGGGAACGGGAAAAAACAACTTTCCAAAATAGTTCCTCTCCAATGAAAATCCAAGGAGGATCCACAGCAGGCAACCAGGCTGAGAACAAAAAAGCAGCACTGAGATCTCCTCTGACCTTGTTCCAGCCTCAGCAGAAAGCCCAAAATCCTCCCCCCGTTTCCCAGGGAACAAGGAAAAAAAAAAAAAAAAGAGAGTTACTCACCCCTTTTCCCAAAGACGAAATTCTGAGCCATTAAACACAAAACAGCTTCCTTTGTGCTCTTTCAGTGCCCACTTCACAGCTCTGCATGCAGTGGGCAGGGGAAAAGGGAAAAAATTCCTGCTGAGTTTCTAAGAATCAGCAAAACCATGACCGGAACCCTGCAGTTTGCAACACTCCAAAGAGCGTCACTGATGCCCAGGACAATTCTGATCCCCCTCAACAAACACTCCTCCAGCTGTGACCCTTGTCTGGTGGGAAACACAAAGGGATGTGTGGGAGGGTTTCACTCAGAACAGGGAGAATTTTGGAGAGGGACCTTTACACACCCAGCTCTTGATGTGTCCACACATCTCTGCCTGGGTGTGGGTGTGAATTGACTGTGGTGTGTTATTATTGAGAATCCATAATTCAGTCACAGTTAAATTGCACAAATTATATTGAATCACTTGCTAACTGTGAAGTTGGTAAATTATTAAATGCTACTAATCTCTTTTGCCCCCTTACCTTTCTGTTCAAATCCTTTACACCCTTACCCTCTTATATCCCAAGGCTCTGTGTAAATCACTCCCTTTCATAGAAAATTATATTTTTGTGACTTCCACTTTAAAATCTTCCTCCTCAGCTAAACTACAAATTAACTCCAGTTAGTTGTTGAAGACTTGAAGACACGAAGACCATAAAAGAAAAAAAATAATTTGGTTTTCTGTATTTTAATGAGCCCCACAGTGTGTTTAGAGACAAGTTCATCATCCCCAAGTACTGGGAGAAGATTGAAGAAGCTGCTGAAGAAGTCAGAAGCCAAACTCCCAGTCCCTTGAAGCATTGCTGGGCCCCACTGAGGGCAGGCACTGCCAAAGCCTCCCCAGGGACTCCTGAGAGCAGATCCTTGCAGGCCAGGAGTGCAGGCAGACAAAGGCTCTGGGCAGTGTCACAATGGTCCCCTGATTCCATGAGACAACATTCCTAATTTACTGTCCAGACCAG
>NW_020962927.1:8229-9419 GCF_003031625.1 Empidonax traillii | reverse complement strand
TGAGCAGATCCAGGTCACCTCCCATTGCTCTGCCAACCCCCTGGGCCTGCTCTGGGCCCTGCAGCTCCTTGCCCTGCTCCCAAGGGCTCTGGGGGTGCTTCATGCTCAGGCCTTGGGCTTTAGAGCTCAGGGTGGGGATTGGGCAGAACTTTGGCAGGTTTGTTGTTCTGCTGGCAGGGTGTGGTTCAGGATTAGGGGAGGAGGTTTTTGTCTGGCTCTGGATTCAAGCTGGGTAAAGGTCCATCATGAGTATTTGCACTCTTAGTGTTTTAGCACCCTCAGCATTACATGAAACTGTTTTTACCTCATCACAATTTTTCTTCTCTGTTGGTCAAGCCCCTCTTTCCTTCCCCAAATATCCAATCCTTTTTGTCCGAATTCCTCTTGATCTCCCCCACACTTTCATCTAGGTGGGCTCAGCTTTGTGCTGACCCTGAGCAACCTCTTGGAATTAAAAGGCCATTGTGGCACTGCAGGGCCTCATGGAAAGAAAGGAACATTGGGACACTGTGAAACCTTGTGGAACCAGGACACCATTTAACTTTGGGGGCCTTGTGGAAGAAAAAGGGAGCCCTAAAACCTTTTGGTACCTCATGGAACCAGAAAGCCATTGGGTCACTGTGGTGCCTCCTGGAAATAAAGAAACCCTGGGACACAGTGGAACCTCATAAAATGAAGGGGTCACTGTGACAATACCAGGCCTTTTTGAACCAAAATGGACATTGGGACACTGGGGAACCCAGGGGAATCAAGGGGTTATTGTGACATTCCAGGGCATTCTGGAGCCAAAGGATCCCGGGGACACTGAGAAGCCTCCTGGAATCAAGGGGCCACTTTGACACTGCAGGGCCTCATGGAAACCAAACCAAATCCAGGCTTGTCCAGGTCCTGAGGCTGATTCAGAAGGGAGGCAGCAGTGACTGCTCCCTACACACCCACCACTCCAATGGGCTCTCCCTGCCCTGAAGGTTTCTGGCCATCAGGCTGTAGCTGAGGGGCTTGGGCAGGGCCATGAGGAGGGGGGAGAACAAGGGCTGTGTCCAACTCTGCCAGGAGGGCTGTGCTGGGCAAGGAGGAGGAGGCTGCAGCAAACAGTGGCACTGCTGAGCTGAGAGGAGCAGGGGGAGAGACCTTGTGCCTGCCCACGCTGGGCAGGAGCTGCCCCAGGATGGCAGCTCTGAAGCACTCCC
>NW_020962927.1:0-1489 GCF_003031625.1 Empidonax traillii | reverse complement strand
TTCTCTTCCGTTTTTTTGAAGATGTAATTAGCAAAGGCGTCACTGGACTTTTGATTGGCCTTTTTGTCCGGAAATTACCTGGACAAAACCATCCTCAGCCCCAGGGATGGGCTGATGGGCAAAACCACGACAGTATTAAATGTTTGTTTGCAGCCACTCTCAGTATTGTGTCCATGAAGGGCTTCAGCAGTAGGGCTGATGGGCTTTCGCCCCAGGGGAAGCACCAGAGTTGTCTGTTTGAAGGAAAATAAAGTTCAGTCTTCTTACTGAAAGTGTATATAAAGTACATTAAGCATCTTGTTAGACTATGCATTGTAAAGTTTGATCTAGTTCTTTTTGGATGTCACCTGGAAAAGTCTGAAAATATTGGCTGTTTGGGCAGATACAAGGTCTTAATGCAACAATCTGTGTCTTTTTGAAGGTGAAGTACAATTTGGACAGTGCAAACTAAACTTGTCTCTCTGCTGCTAAATTTAAAAGGCCCGAAATGTGTCTGATTGTTTAGACAAGTAGTAACTGTTGTGCAGGGTAGGTGTGCTTTGCTTGTATTTTGTGTGTTATGTTAGCATTTATAAGAAGGTAGCTTCTGGTGAAGGAAAAGGCTTAGTTCCAAACCAGCTTTGTGTTAATACAAACTTTGCTTTTCACTGGTCAGGCTGTGTCCTCGTGCATCTTCTGCAACTGCTTGCTGGACGTTTCCCTAGGATGGACTTCCCCAACAGCAACACTTTCTAATATATCCAGTGCTAATCCTGATCCCCGTGGTCCTATTACTGACAATCCTAAACCTGTGGATGTGGTGGAAAATTAGAGCTGTTGCCCACCACGTGCATGTTTTATGGACTGTAAACAAAATATTGCAAACAAATTTGCAATAGGTACAGAAAAGGGGGGATTGAAATAGAGCCTGGATGGTTTAGGCTTTGTTAACATAAATGTGACTTAATGAATATAAGGTGACTGAGATGTGTCTTTGACAGAGGTGCCCTTTGTAGGGTGTGCACCCTGTACTCTCCCCACCAGTGCTTAATAAAGGTATTTTGGTTTACAGTCCATCTATGAGTTGATTCCTTTGAATCAGTCCCCTCGGGGGTTGGGGGGGATGTGTGTGGGGGTCTTGAAACTCCTGTGTCCCCTGTGGGGTCGGGGGGATGTGTGGGGAGATGAGCAGAAGGTGAGATGCCTGAGAGAAATTGGATCCATTTTGAAGCAGCCTCTGTGTTTTTGCACAGCTTTGGTTCTGGAGGGCAGAAAGAATATCTATGATTTTTCTTTCTCTATTACTGGTAGTGGTTGTCATCCAGGGCAGAAGAGGGGAGAGCTGTACTTTACTGGCCACTGAGCTATGTGGAGCAGAGGGAGGATTAGTGCTTTTTGCAATATCCTGATTTGCTTGGGTTGCTTTTGCAACTCTGAGTGAACTTCCATTCCTTGAGAGCTTTTGTACCTTAATAGAATTATTAGGTTATTACTCCTTAACAGAAAAGTG
>NW_020962926.1:7898-9321 GCF_003031625.1 Empidonax traillii | reverse complement strand
TGAGGGCAGGCACTGACAAAGCCTCCCCAGGGACTCCTGAGAGCAGATCCTTGCAGGCCAGGAGTGCAGGCAGACAAAGGAAAGTGTCTTGTGGTGGCCTGAGGGGCAGAGGCAGCTGCCAGAGCCAAGGGCACAAAGGCCTGGGTGCCTTTGGGCCTTGCAGCCCTGCCAGAGCCCTTGGCCATCTGTGCTGCAGGCTCTGCTCCCCTGGCCCAGTTACCCCCAAAGTCCCCCAAACTTCCATCTGGGTGGGCTCAGCTTTGTGATGACACTCTGCAACCTCATAAATTCAAGGGGCCATTGTGACATTCCAGGGCCTAAGGGAGCCAAAGGAACTGAGGGACAGTGGGCAAACTTATGAAATAGTGGGGTCATTGTGACACTGCTAAAACCCCTGAAATCAGGAGGCCGTTGTGACACTGGAAAACCTCCTGGAATCAAGGGGCCATTGTGACACTGCAGGGCCTCCTGGAAACCAAGGAACACAGGGACACTGGGAAATCTTGTGCAATGAAGGGGCCATTAAACACTTGGGGCCTTGAGAAAAGAGAGGAACCCTGAAACATTTTGGAACCTGATGGATCCAAGCAGGCATTTTGAAACTGCAGGCCCTCAGAGAAACTGCAGGAACCCTGGGACAGAATGGAAGCTCCTGGATCTAAGGGGCCATTGGGACACTGGGGAACCTCTGGGAATGAAGGTGCCACTCTGACACTGAGGACCCTTTTGGGCTCAAGTGGCCACTGTGACACTGCAGGGCCTCAGGGAAGCCAAGGAACCCTGGGACACTGTGGGATCTGCTGAAATCAATGGGCCACTCTGATGCTGCAGAA
Source organism: Empidonax traillii (assembly GCF_003031625.1). Classification (NCBI taxonomy): domain Eukaryota; kingdom Metazoa; phylum Chordata; class Aves; order Passeriformes; family Tyrannidae; genus Empidonax; species Empidonax traillii. Next base: position 8,488 of record NW_020962926.1, on the reverse strand, counting down.
CCTGCTGGAACCAAGGGCTCATTGGGACACTGCCGGGCCTCCTGGAACCAAAGTAATGCAGGGACACTGTCCAATCTCCTGGAACCAAGGGGCCACTGTGCCTGCCCAGCACTCCATGGAATCAAGCAGAGCCGCTGCCTCCCCCCCTCCCACCGCACGGACCGGAGTCGCCAGCTCTGCCCCGCTTGGACCCCTCTGGAGTCAGCGTGTTCTTGGGCAGCACAGCTTAGCTCAGACCAGAGAGTTTCCCACAGTTTGCTTTGTCCCCTCCTTCCTGGGGATTTGGTTTTTGTTCTTTGTTCATTCAGGGGAAAAGGGGGAAGGGAGTCACATGTTGATCCCTGTTTTGATCTGTTTACAAAAGGGAGTTGGGGCAGGGGGGTAAAGAGGAGGCAATTTCCCTCTCTGCTGTTGCTTTGAACTGTTCTGTTGGTATTGCTGGTTTTGCTGCTGTATTTCTTGTCAGTGAACTGGTATTTTTTTCACTGATATCTCCTTGTATTTTGTCTGCATGTATTGGTGGGGAATAAAAGGAGAGTGAGTTCATTTTGTTGGAGTTCCCTCCCCAAGATGTGTCTTTAATCCAGGAC
>NW_020962926.1:0-1494 GCF_003031625.1 Empidonax traillii | reverse complement strand
GTCTCTGGGGTGGAGTTGGCATCTCCCCACCAACTCACAAGAAGCAGTGACAAACAGTTCTCATGAGAACAACGAATAACCTTCCAGTACCTGCTGGAAAATACATTTTAACTGGGACTGCTCCCTCTAAAGATACAGGGTTAACAGTTATCCCACAATCAGTGACTGTAGACAACCCTAAGGCATTAGAAGTGACTGTAAAAGCTCTTTTTCCACCCGTGGAGCCAGACACAGAAACACCCATTGCCAATTTAACTCCCATTGCTGTACGGGGGGACACTTTGGACTCTGTGCCGATGGTCCAGTGGTCACAGTCCGTTTTACTCCATCAGCCAATGCTGACCTGCAGGGTATTTTTTCCCAACACTGACCAATGTGCTTGAGTTCAAGGTCTTACAGACACAGGAGCAGACATCATGATCTTTGCAGAGAGCGACTGGCCGAAGGAATGGAGCACTACGGAGCCCTGCATCGACATCAAAGGGGTAGGAGGAGCCCAGACACCGCTCCAAAGTGTCTCCACTTTACTGATCAAAGGACCAGAAGGTAAAACTCCTCAGCAAAGCCCTCTGTCCTTAATATCCCAATGACCCTCTTGGGCAGAGATATGATAGGACAACGGGGAGTCCAACCAACTATCTCAAATTTAGTTTAAAGGCCACTGGTGAGCCGCAATCTCCTGCCCTCACATGGCTGTCTGTCCTACCAATCTGGGTATCCCAGTGGCCCCTAAAGGGAGAGAAATTGCATCAAATCAACTTACTAGTACATGAACAATTAGCAAAGGGATGTATCGTGCCAACTGATAGTCCCTGGAATTTCCCCATTTTTACCATACAGAAGTCCAATGGAAAGTGGAGACTGCTACAGGATTTAAGAGAACTCAACAAAAAAATAGAGCTGATGGAGGCTCTCCAACCAGGACTTCCATCACCAACAATGATACCTTCACAGTGGCCTATTGTTCTTATTGATATAAAAGATCGTTCCTTTAACATTGCATTAAACCCTAAAGACTCTCGTAGGTTCATGTTTACAGTGCCTTCCATCAACGCAGCAGAACCATCTCAGCGCTATCACTGGACAGTCCTCCCACCAGGAAGGAGGAACAGCCCCTCTGTTTGCCAAAGAGTCGTTGCAGACGTGTTATCACCAACCCATCGACAGTGTCCCAATACCATCGTATCTCACTCTAGGGACGATCTCTTGCTGGCAGCGCAATCCGAGGGACAACTCCTGCAAGTGCATTTGTCTGTGAAAACTGCACTATTGACACATGGTCTGAAATTGCACTGGGGAAAGGACAAGTGACAGTTCCATGGAAATACCTTGGATTTCAAATGAAGAACACCACTATTCAGCCCCAGACCATTACTTTACCCACTAATATCCACACCTTAAGTGATTTGCAGTCACTACTGGGCTTAATCAGATGGGTTAGGCCTCTGTTAGGTGGAACAAGAGACTCTCTGAAACCGCTCTTTCAGCTCCTGG
>NW_020962925.1:7457-8960 GCF_003031625.1 Empidonax traillii | reverse complement strand
AAGCTTGGTACCACTGTAAATTAGTTTCTTGGCATATTTTAGCAATTTGTTGTTTAATAAGATGATTCATCTTTTCCACTTGCCCACTAGCCTGGGGCCGGTAAGGCGTATGTAATTGCCACTTGATTTGTAACGCTTTGCTTATTGTTCTTACCACTTTTGCACAGAAATGTGTACCTCTGTCTGAAGATATACTTCTTGGTACCCCAAACCGTGGTATTATTTCATTTAGTAAGACTTTAGTCACTTCTCTTTCTTTATTTGTTCTGCAAGGGAATGCTTCAGACCACCCAGAAAACGTGTCAGTTAATACTAGTAAATATCGAAACCCTCCTTTTCTCGGGAGTTCAGAAAAGTCAATTTGCCATACTTCACCTGGGAATTTACCTCGATTTATGGCTCCTTGATGTACCTTAGTTCCTGTATTTGGGTTGTTCTTCAGGCACCGCTCGCATTGGGATGTAACATACTTTACTGTGGTAAAGAGTTTCGGTCCTGCTATTCGAGTTTGTAAATACTGATAAAGTGGCTCTAAGGCCCAATGGGCTTTTTCATGTTCTGTCTTTACAAATTGCCACATTAAGTTTCCTGGTATTATTAGTTGTCCTGTTTCTAATTGCCCCTATCCATTGTCTAACAACTTGCCCTTGTTCTTTTTAATCCACCTCTGATCTGATTCTTGGTAATTTGGTTGAAAATTTGTATCTATCTCTCCTGGTATTAAAGCTGTTATGTTTACCTCTTCGGTTCTTGCGGCAGCTAACTTAGCTTCTGCGTCTGCTTTTCTATTCCCTATTTCTGGAACTGTGTTGCCTTTCAGGTGCCCCTTACAATGCATTATGGCCACTTGTTCTGGGAGTTGGACTGCCTCTAACAATCGTAGAATTTCTTCCGCGTATTTGACTGTCTTCCCTTGGGCAGTTAGTAGTCCTCTTTCTTTCCAGATTGCTCCATGAGCATGTACAATGGAGAAGGCATATTTAGAATCAGTTCAAATGTTAATCTGCATGCCTTCCGCTAGTTCCAGGGCCCGGGTAAGAGCTATCAGTTCTGCCTTTTGGGCAGAAGTTCCTGCAGGTAAGGGGTTTGATTCGATTACCTCTTCTGTTGTGGTCACGGCATAGCCTGCCATTCTTACTCCTTGCTTTATGAAGCTGTTGCCATCCGAGAACCAGTTATCTGCATCTTCAAGCGGCTCTTCTTTGAGATCCGGGCGACTGGAATAAACTGCTTCAATTGTTTCCAAGCAATCATGTTCGATGGGTTCTGCCGGGATTCTTCCTTCTAGAAATGAAGCTGGGTTGACAATATTAGCTACTTGAACAGTTACATCATCTGATTCAGCTAGGATGGCTTGATACTTTAGGAATCTTGAAGGTGATAACCAATGATTACCCTTCTGTTCCAATACTGCAGAGACAGTATGAGACACTAACACAGTCATTTTCTGGCCCAGCGTAAGCTTTTTGGCCTCTTCTATGTTTATGATCACTGCGGCCACTG
>NW_020962925.1:0-1101 GCF_003031625.1 Empidonax traillii | reverse complement strand
GCTGGGAAATGGAATTCACTATTTTATAGGGTGGGCTTGAAAAATCCCTCTGTGAGTGAGGTGTGGAGGTTCAGCCCATCCTCCTCACCGTGTGGCCCAGAGAATGGAAAACAAGAGCTGTGCAGGATCTCTGCCTCCCACCTCTGACGTTTCTTTCCTTGCAGGTGCCTGCAGAGAGAGATGCCAAAGCTGAGCAGCAATCCCTGTGGGCTGTGGGGCTGTGGGGTGATGGAGATGGGGAATCCCGGGCCCCCTGGTGGGGCAGGGACCACTGGGGAAAAGAATCAAACCCAAACTGAAGGCAAAGGGCCCAGCTCCCTGCAGCTCTCCTGTATCCCAGGGCCAGAGGCCTGTGCAGGGCTTGCAGCCAGCAGGGGAAATAAAGAGCTTTCCTTTTTCCCTCTAAAGCCTCACGTGCAAGAGCTGAACAGCAGCACAACCTCTGTCCCGGTGAGGCCCTCCCTCAGCCAGCCCAGGGAGCTCCAGCACAGCCAGTGCCCAGGGAGAATCGCCCAGCCCAGCCTGTTCTCTCTGACAGAGCTCCTGAGCTGGGAAGATGGGGCTGGGAGGTCCAGGCTGGGCTTGCTTGGGCTTTGCTGGGCTGGGCAAGGGCTGGGAACTGGGAGCATTGGGGCTACTCCTCCAGCTCCTGCTCTCACTGTGTTCTCCTCCTTTCCCTTCCCAACACCACTTGCACCTCCCACGGGTACAAGAGGCCTGCTTGCAGGTTGCGGGAAAAGTGCTAGCATTGATATCAGGCTGCAGGTGATTTACAACATTTAACCAATGGTTTGAAGGTGTTCATGCACTGAAGGGCTCTGAGGGTATTTAAGAGCCTGGGTTATGTAAATAAAGTGGAACATTTCCTTAAACCATATTGGTTTGCGTGCGTTTGTTCACCAAGAGCTCCTCCGCCTAGAATTGGGGACATTGCTGACATCAAAAGGGCCAACGGTGACATCACAGGGGACTGGTGACATCATAAAGGACTGGTGACATTACAGGGACATTGGAGAAATCACAGGGACAAGGTGCCGCCGCTGACGTCAGTGGTGGCATAAGAGGGACTGCAGTGATATCATTGAGAACCAGTGACATCAC
>NW_020962924.1:7890-9112 GCF_003031625.1 Empidonax traillii | reverse complement strand
CAGTTGGCCCTCCTGGCTGTCAGGACACTGCTGACTCATATTCATTTGTCATCATACAGCAAAATCAGGACCTCCAGGTTTCACAGTCTGATCCAAAGCTCTCTTCATGCAGTGCCCACTGATGCACACCTGCCCCATTCCTAGAAACAGCTGCTCTATATACTTGCTCTTCAAAGCACAGCTCTCAAAAGAGCAGCACTGCATTCAGCTGTTGGTGAGGACACAGCTGGGTGCGAGCACAGCTGGACAGATGTTGCAGAGCCGGGGGCAGACATGCCTCTGCAGATATCTCAAAGCTGGGTGCCTGCTGGAAGGTCGCAGTGGGGAGGGCAGCGTGCTCCCGTGCGTGTGCGGAGGGTTTGGGAGCAGTCCGAGGGAGCGAGACTGGCCCGGAGCCCTGTGCTGCCTGAGGGCGGCTGTTTGCTCTCCACGGCGTTTCTAAAATTCCTGCCTTTGCTGCAACAGGAAGAAATTGTCACCGTCTCAGGGTCCGGACAAACGAGGGGCAGCTTCCTCCACAGATGCTTTGGCTGATGGGTCTTTGGCACCACGTTCCCTTGCAAATATCTGCATAATTAAAGCCTCTGGCACTATGTTGCCTTCCAAATATCTGCATAACCACAGCGGTATGGGATCGCCCAGTCTGGGCTGCAGCAGGGAAGAGGAGCTCTGTGCAGCTCGTGCCTCTCCGGAGAGTGACTGCTCTCAAGGGACACCCTTTCCAGTCCTGTGTGCAAGTAGCAGTCTGGGTATACCCCAGCTCCTCTGGAACCTGTTTCTTACCCTTTTTTATTTTATTAGGAGAGTGAACAGCTCCAACAAGCTTGTTGCCCAGAAAAATGGGATTTGTTACCCTGTGTGCAGCACAGCACACCATAATTACACACTCAAGAAAGACAGTGATTATTTATTCTGGTTGCACAAGCCTGGGTGCTCAGTGGTATTCCACAAATCAAGCACACTGACTAACAAAACTTTTTCCTATTTATACATTCCAGTGTATATCTAGAAGAACACTCTCTGTGTTCATCCACCTACCTGGACAGTGTCACCCACCATCGGTCTTCATCTCCCACCCAGAGCTCAATCGGTATCTCAAACTGCAGCTTGCAAAGGGAGCTACTCAGACCAGATGTATTCCTCAGCATTAGCAGACACAGGTGTTAATGTTCCTTGCCTACAAGTTACATAGTTCTCTTATTAATTACTATTCTATCGGTTG